>NW_020664483.1:7535385-7538886 GCF_002925995.2 Terrapene triunguis | reverse complement strand
ACTATGAAAACTGCTGTATCAGTGAATGCCTCTAGGTAAAGGTGAAATCCACCATGGGCTGGCAGGGCTGTGTCTCATCTCTGCCAGCCCAGGGACAACAGTGGGTCATTAGAATTTAATGACCAGACAATAGGTACACAGAAGAGGTTGCCTGAGCAGAGAAACCAGTTCTCTCCAAATTCTCTCACCACCAGTCTGAGGGGTTGGAGAGTGGACGCAGAACAAAGTCGCCATGGGGGTGACGCTAGCCTTTAAAAAGGACTCTCAGGAGGAAGACTGCAGGAGACACACAGGAAGTTTGAGGCAGGACAGAGGAAGGGGACAGAGCGGACAAGCTCAGAGAAGGCGAGCTGGTGGGAGAAAGCTCCATATTTCAGAACGCAAGCCTTGCACTGCAGCAGAAGGTACCTGGATGCCCCAGATGACTTTAACCCCAGCCCAAAGAATGCCCCAGAGAGGTGAGGAAACTAAGGCAGGAACATGCCTGGAGGGTTTATTATTTTTGTTTAGAGCGGTGGTTCAGCGCTGGTTCCAGAGGCTGGGCAGTGGGCCACGGGGTTGCAGCTCTCATGAAGGGTGCTAGACATTGGGTCTGCACCCGGACAGTGTGCCTGTGGACCCCAAGACAGGTCAGTGCCTGGATGCTGTTCGGACTCCAGAGGTTTAAAACACACAGGGATGCAGTCTGGTCAGTGGCCAAGAGGGGGCACTCAACCAGAGCAAATACAGTCACATCAGCCCGTGGCAGAGGTGGACATTTTACCCCAAGTTCTCTAACCCTAGAATAGTGCCCAATCCACTAGACCGTCTTTCCTCCCTTCTCATCCTCTCTCACTTAAGAAAGGAGGCTATTTTTAAAGCAGCCTGTTAACATTACATAAAATCCCATATGGAATAAAAAAGACAAGCACAAATATAGCATGAGCTGCGTTTCAGATTTACATCCATTGCTTCCAGCTGTCACTTGGCATCCTCCGCATTGTAACGACTGAAGTTAGGGCCCCCCTACGCTGATTTAACACCTGTTTAACCACTCTTGACACTGGTCACATGCATTCCTGATAAGTGGGATTTATGGTGCTGTCTTGATTAAGCAACCGTGATTGCCATTGATATTATTAAGATGGCTCCCTGGGAGATATCCCAGTCAAAGTAACTGCCTCAATTAACCATATCCCAATTTGGGGGGGCTAAATGGTGCGAACATAGAGATAAAAAAGGCCGGTGTTTCAAATGCTCATATTTTAATTGGAGCAATGTTTAATACAGAGCTTTAAAATTAGAGGCCTGTTCTCCTCCCTAGGAAAGCAGGAAATGTGGACTTTTCTAAGGATCCCTCCTTTGGGTAGTTGCACACTCCCACGCCAAAGAAGAAGAGAAGGGCAAGGATTCCACTTCCATAGAATGGACAGGGCTCAAGTGATGAGCAACTATCCAATATTCTGTTTTATCCTCACTGCTCCGTATTTGGCCCCAGGCCTTATTCGCTGCCCACTATTCACACCCTGCTCTGAAGACAGGATTATTAAATTTCCTCACAGGCTTTTCTCATCACTATGCTAACCGAGTGCTTCACAAATATTAATTGGCTTCTCAACACCCTGGCGAGGTCAGGGCATATTATTCCCATTATACAGATGGGGAACTGAGGCCCAGAGCAATTAAGGTCCAAAAGCATCCACTAATTTTGGATCCCCAGTTTCAGAGGCCCAAGACCTGATTTTCCAGAGAACTTAGTATTATGTAGTGCTTTATATGTTCATTGACTTCAGTCGCAACTGCGAATGCTCAACACTAAGTCTCACTGAATGTCACTCCCACATGCATATCACTTTTGAAAATGGGATCTAGGCTCAATGGGAGTTAAGCATCTGGGCTTCAAGCCACTCAGGTGCTTTTGAAAATTTCACCCTAAATTCTTGCCCTGAAGAGCTTGCAGTTTAAGGCCCACCCCTGAATGGTGTTGGCTTCAGGTAAAGGGTGGGAGGAAGGCAGGAACATGCAGTGACCCAGGGTGCTAAGAAGATTTGGGCCCCCCACACCTCCCTCGCCAAGGGGCCCCGCCCCCTGCTCCTCCTCGTTCGAGGCCCCACCCCATGACCGGGCTGGAAGCCAGAGCCAGGCCATGGTAAGAGCCACCCAGGGAACCTGGGCCACATGGGGGAGCCCCAAACTCTCCACCTGCCCTAGGTGGTGCGCCCCAGCAGGCAGAGAGACAGGCCAGGGCTGCCCTTGGACACCCCAACCTCCCACCCAGGTCCAGCTTCTGGCCTGGCCAGGGGGCAGGGCCTCAGGGGGAAGAGGAGGAGCAGGGGGTGGGGCCCCCAGGGAACAAGGAGGAGTAGGGGTGCGGGGCCACAGTTCTGGCACCAGAGGCCCCCCCCCCACACACTTCTACACAGGGTCCAGCGCCCCTGCAGAGGCCTGTTAATCTGGAGGAAGGAGGAAGGCTCTCAGCAGTTTTAAGGATGGACCCCCTAAAAAACTCCTTTTCCATTTTCTATGGCACTGCAGAAGCCAGTCACCCAGCCAGCACTCTACCAATGCAAACATGTCCTGAAGAATTATTCGCCCACGCTTTCCTTCTGGCAAACTCCCTTTAACAGTAACAGGCTTATCCCTTCCTCGAGGGGAACAGTTAACACCGTAAATGTGTGAGCCACCCAAGCACATGAAAATGCAAGGACTAGTTCTGTATGCAAATCAGTACCATGGAAACAAAGAAATGCCAGCGCTGAGTTAAGGGCAATCAGCCGTCACCAGAGGAGCAGTGACTCAAGGGCTAAAGAAAAAGGCTGTCAACAGGATTACTTAAGAGGGATAGCGTTTCACTGTGTCGTTTGCATTAATACTGAACTATGGTATTTATATTCAACACGTCAATTGGTAACTTCATCACCAGCTAGCCCGTTATCGCTTGCATTGCCAAATAACAAAGAGCTAATAATTTGACCTGTAACCTATGGAAATGAGGGATTCAATTTTGGTTTTTTTCTTGTTTATTTTAATGACAATTGCTTTTCATTTCCAAAGGTTCTGAATTTTGCATATTCTTTATAAACGGTTTCCCGAGCAACTCTAGCCATGAAAGAGTTTCTCCTCCCCTTTGCTTTCACGTGGAAAGGAAACAGAGAGGCTCATGTATGTCTTCCCTATTTCATTTCTTTCCTTTGGGGATTTAAAAATAATGTTTTTTAATAAAATTAGCGATGAACAAATCACCTGTTGCAAAATAAGAACTGGTGTAAGCATTAGCACTATCTAAAGCAAACCGGGAAGCTACTCTGCTTCCTTAAGAAGTCAAGCAGTGAGCCAACCAGCCAGTCACCCTCCACCTACAGACAGATCCAGACAAACCCGCTGGGCCACCTGTCCAAAGATTTCCGGGGTCCAACTGTCCACTGCCTTGCACTTTGTGCAGTTACAGCAGTGCAAACAGGGTGTCATAACTATGAAGGGAAGGGTAACAGCTCTCTGTGTACAGAGACTCCAAATCCTTTT
>NW_020664483.1:7459604-7535375 GCF_002925995.2 Terrapene triunguis | reverse complement strand
TAAGCTTAGAAGTTTTCATGCAGGCCCCTACATTTGAACCCTAAAGTACAAAGTGGGGATACAGCCTTGACACACACCTACTGACTTCAGACAGAATGATCAAATTTCAAATCTGGTATTTTTTCAATAATTTACATCACATTTCAAAATTCCCACTTGTTGAAAACATGAGAATAAACTGTGCTGTCTGTTACAAAAGTCTGTTTTATAGATTCTGGAGTATAATTGTGGGTTTTTTTCCAGTGCCCCATTTGGTCATTTTGTAACACATATTTGCTATATTTAGATAGTTTATTGTCTTGATCTCAAAGGGTTGGGGTTGGTTTTTTGTTGTTGTTTTTTTTGTGGTTGTTACCATTTTATTTGCACTCCTTACTACAGAAGACTGAAGTGAAACTTTTCCCAATTAATGCATTCTGCTACCTTTCATGTGTCTATTGTTTACATGTAAACACTGTTTGGAGTGAAACACAAAGCAACAAACCCAAGGCTACCTCTGTTAACTAATGCTATTACTACAGTTTCCATATTTAGCTTTAGTCCTAAATTCCAACCCACAAACATTTTAAATCCCCACTGTCTGTTCTATGACCACCAGTCAGGTCACTTCCTCCAATAGCAGCATAACACTACTTCCCAGCTGTTCACTGAGCGGCTCATCTATTAGGAGATTACCAAGTTCTCCATGCCAGTCTCAGGTGTCTATCATCAGGCTGAATATTTTTTTTAAAGTTTCAGCTAAAATGGTTCAGCCAAAAAGAGCTAGATTCTAAATTCTACAACACAGTACTGTCATCCCCACGAGATTTTAAATCTGGCTTGGGCAGGGATCACCCAGTTTTCAGAGATGTGCCTTTTGCATATGAAAATACATCCAAATTTGGACAAATGATATGCCTGTGAAAAACCTCAATTTTGCATATGTTAAGTAAAAGTCCTGTGGAAAAGACAGAATGGGATGTTCCAGTTAAAGACTGTATCATAATGCATATGCACATGGAGACCGAATTAAGGTTGCACATGCAGCCTTAGATCTGGCAATTCCTAATTTTTGAGTTCTTGGCTTGGCAACTTTAGCATTATTTAACATTGTTTTTTTGGAAGTAAGTTGATCTACAGTCAAGTTACAGCTAATTCTTAACACTAAGAACTGCTGTATCTTTAAAAACAGACACCTCCTGCCAAAACCATTAACATGCAAAAAGCGTGCTAGTGAGGAGAGAACAAAGGGCAGGCAGCCTTTAGAGGAGGGATGCTTATTTTGGTAATAAGATATTCAAGTCGACTGAGATACAGCTATTGTGTGGCTAAACCTTCAAAAGGAACTTTAAGTTATGGAAGGTAAACAGGAAGAATTCATCAGGAAGCTAAATGGTGTCTCCAAGACAGCGATTACAATGACTAGTAAAAACAAAGGGAGAGCCAGAAAATATCCCTGAGGAGAAACCTGAGGACACCATTTTGCGTGAGGGTGGGCTGGGAGAAGTTACATGGGAGGATATTAATTCCTACACCAGTGACACCAGGAGTTTTACCACTGACTTCAATAAGAGCAGAGTTAGGCCAGCACTCAGCACTTTTGAACATCCCACCCAAAGTCTAGCTAGAGTGTGAGTCAGTCAGAGCAGGGAAGATGACACCAGATACCTGAAACTAGAAACTGTGTTTCTGACATACAGGATTGTTGAAAGGCTCAGAAGGGAGAAAAGCAGGCACTCTAGGAAGGCAAGACATTTCTTCAGTGTAATGATACCATGCAGTGTTGCCAACTCTCGTGATTTTAATCACAAGTCCTGTAATATTTGGTATTTTGAAAGCCCCAGCTCCTGGAGTCCTGTGATTATAGGAGAATCTCAGCTTCTGCTTAAATAAAAAAAAAGTCTATAATCCTCAAGGTTACAAAGGAAAGATGGAAAAAACGACCAAAGTGTATGCTAAAGGCTCAGAAACCAGAAGGAAAATAAAAAGACCCCAAGATTATATTTATTTATAGATATACACTCACCCGTTAGTGTATGCACAGACTTACCCGCCCCCTTAAAAATCTCATGATTTTTTCCAAGTCTGACCCATGATTTTTGAATGCTGGGGTTAACAGTGCTGTGTACCTATCTTGCTGAACTGTTTCAGACTAGCTGCATTAAGCATTATCCAGTCTTTTGTTTCAATCTGATCAACTCTCTATTCTTCATAAAGCTCATTTTCAATTAGACAAGTCTCAGGTTGTTTCTGAGGTAAAGTGGCTGCAGAGTGTCTGTGAAAGGAAAACAACTTTCTGATTTCTTGAGGAAGGCAGCTGGGAAGAAATAAACTTCAATCAACTTCACACACAGGTTTCTCTCTGTTGCAACACCCCTCAGGGTCCGGATCAATTACTATCAAAGCTACAAACAAAACTCAAAGTCCCAAAATAAAGTTCACGAAGTCCCATTCAATTTCCTGCTTTTAGGCAGCCACTCCCTGGCTGGGGGCTTGTGCCCCTGCCATCTCAAACTCTTCTGCTGCTACCTGCAGGAGTCATCTAACTCTCTGCAGCTCCCCCTGCCACAGCCACCTCTCTGGGTATGTCCATCCACACGGCCATTAAAAAGCCGCAGCTGGCCCGGGCCAATTGACTCAGGCTCACAGGACTTGGGCTGCGGGGCTGTTTAACTGCAGGACAGACTCAGGCTGGAGCTCGGGCTCTAGGACCCTGGGAGGTGGGAAGATCCCAGAGCTCAGGCTGCAGCCTGGGTTAGAATGTCTACACTGCAATTAAACAGCCCCACAGCCCGAGCCCCATAAGCCCGAGTCAGCTGGCAATGGGCCAGCCACTGGTGTCTAACTGCAATGTAGCCATATCCTCTGGCTCTTTATAGAGACCATCTGCCCTCTATCAAGCCCCATGATGAGCTGCACCAGCTTTCTCTTAAAAGGCCCAGTCCACCCTGGGACCTCTCTTGTGCCAGAAGTGGTCCCACTACAGTCAACAGACCCTCTCGTGCAGTAAGCAGCTACTTGACCTGAGTGAGGGGATGAGGATCAGGGGTTTAGTCGTTTTATCAAGTGTTAAATTACCTGGCTAATTTTGTCAACCAAGTGACTAATATACCAAAAGTTATTGTGCAACATATTCGACTTGATTAGTGAGTTTTTGCAGATCAGCTTGCCTGTGCCAATCCAAACTTAAAACACAAGCCAACTTGGCCTCGTCCTGCTCTTTCACCACACTGGTATTATATCCCCCAAATACACAAAAGGTGCCTCAAAGCAAAGACACGCGGCTTTTCCCATCTCCTGATAATGTACATGCTGCCTGAAAAGGTTTAAGTGAAAGCCCTGCTATAAATTTGGCCGTCAGTCAGTTTATAAAGACATTTCACTGTGAATTTTTAACCTTGTTTTTAATCACTACGATCTTGCCTTTGGTCTGTACAATAACATCAGTTTCACTGCTTTACGGACAAGCCAAGAATGTTCATGCGCCAGCTACAGTAAAAAACAAACAAAGCCTAAAAAAACCCAAAGCAGCTGAGGCTTAGCTGCCATTCTGGAAGATATGGATTGAAAAAGTTACTTTTGCAGGTTAGCTACCGATTTGGGATAAATCCGCACGCAAGCATGGTCAGAATATGCATGGAAGGCACACGCCAAGGACTGAAATCATTTTTATACCAGCGCAAAATAAACAGTATCCATCAAAAATACTGACGAGAGAAAACAAAAACACAGATTTCAATTCTCCAAGCCCAAGCCCAGTCTTTCAAATAGAACCGTCATGGAATGAATCATGAAATACAGAAAGCACTTCAGGAAGCTTAGTTTTCCTGTTAGGAAAGATGTATGATGTTTTAGCACTTGATCAAAATACTTATTTTTAAGACTATGGGTCACATTTTCCAAGGATCCTCCTAAATTGTACCAGAGCATAAATTATGTGCATGCACAAACCTGTATTTGTGCATGTAGAAAGGTGTAATTGGATGAATATGTTTTTGCTTGCATTCACAAGTTCTTCTCCACTCAAATTTGACAGGTGCAATTTAGATGATTTCTCTGAAAATGTGGCCGTGTGCATCAGCATAAAATCAGAGTTCACCTATTATAATACTGTAGGTTGTATATTAATTAGTACAGAGATCACATATTTCTTATAAAACAATACTCTAGGGCCAAAGTCTATCACTTTTACTCTGAATTAACCTTATTCTTTGAGTAGGTCCCTTTTTTGGAGTAGATCCAATCATTTCAAAGAATCTACTAGTGGGTAAGAAGATATTACCTCAACCTCAGTGAGAATGGTATAATCTGGCTCCTAATGGTTAGTAACAGGAAGAGCTGGGATTTTCCTTACTGTTAAACTTGAAGCCACATGAGTAACTTTGGTTATGAGTCAAAGCCAGAAGTGAAAGTAAGCCAGTCCGGTCCGGTCCGGCGTACCGCCAAGAGCCAGTACACAGCTGACTGTACCGGCAGCGGGTAGCTTCCCCAGGCCGGCAATTAAAAGGGCCTGGGGCTCCAGGCAGCAGCCGGAGCCCCAAGCCCTTTAAATCGCTGCCAAAGCCCCGCCGCAGGGTAGCGGCGGACGGGAGCCCCGGGGCTCCAGCAGCGATTAAAAGGGCCTGGGGATCCCAGCAGTGGCTAGAGCCCCAAACCCTTTAAATTGCTGCCAGAGCCCCAGGGCTCCTGGACGACAACGCAGCTATCGCTACCATGGGGCTCTGGCAATGATTTAAAGGGCCTGGGGCTCCCAGTCGCCGCTACCGCAGCCGGAGCCCCGGGCCCTTTAAATAGCTATTTAAAGGGCCTGGGGATTTAAAGGCCCCGCCTCTTCCAGTTGAGGCCCTGCCCCCTTCCGGTTGAGGCCCCAACCCTCTGCTCAGGACCCCGGCCCTGCATACCAGTAAGTCCTTTAAGTTACTTTCATCCCTGGTCAAAGCATTAGCTCATTATACCAAACCATTTGAGATGAATTATCAAGTATGGTGGATTCAGACTTCTTCAGAAACAGACTCAATAGCAAACTAATTCTGGAGAAGACACAGGCCCAAAATGGCTGATCTCTTGGGCAGTCTCATAATACTGTGTGAGATTTAGCATTTCCTTCTCATTGTGACATTTCCAGAAGTATATGGAATTATATGGTTCATTCTTCCAAGCCTTTTCAGGTTGCAGTACCTCCTGTGATTTCAAATGTCCATATCTTTAGAGCCACATAGCTGTTTTAAACATTGCTAGGAATGGGATTCCTATCTGTGATATTAAGGGTTTACACATCAAACTCACATCATTTTTTAACTACTCATTTGTGTTAACTTGTTTAACTAAAATCTTATAAATGCTTGAGTAGATTGTCTAGCCGTTGGCAAAGAAACCAAAGAATCCCAGTTTGGATTGTTTAACTAGTTTTCTATCTCAGATAAATTATAAAGTATCTCTGGAGTTCAGAAGAATCTTGAAACAACCACTGTCAAACAAATCCCAAAGTTCTAAAATATTCTTATCAATCTATTTCTGGCATACACTTACAGCCCCCCCCCCCCATTTCATAAACTGAAATTGTACCAAACTTCAATTTGTGCAAATCAATGGGTTTCAGTAATATTGGAGACCAGTTTTTAATGTTTCCATGTTCGCGATGCAGGGATTAGAATTTGCAATTTTTCTCAGTAAGACTGCGGTGCAGAGATTGGATGCAGACAGAGATGAAAAAAATCAGATAGTTTATCCTTCTGTCCCATCAGGGTTTGATGTAGATTAAATGCTATTTGGCACAAAGAGAGATCTGGAAGACCCAGCTGCCCCCCGCCTCCCTCCAACTAATTAGAAAGGAGAGTTTTGGGAGAGTAACTGGGTAACTTCTGTACATTCTCCCTATGTAACTCTCCCTACAATGTCACGGAATACAGAAATCTCCTTCATTCCTTGTCCTGTAATCTGTGTAGCACTGCTGTGCATTTAACAGTTGCTATTGAAATGGCTGCATTTCAGTGTAAAACAGCAATTTCCCTTCATATACACAATATAAAAACGTGCCTACACTATTCATATGCCCCCCCCCACACACACACACACACTCTTGAGACAGCTGCATTTGGGAAGTTGCCAAGCATGTGATAAATAACATTTACCATAAAGTCTGAGTGGCCTGAATTACCCTCCACCAATCCATCTCCAGCGGGACTTACAACATTAAACCTCTGAACAGCTTCAGATGCCATTAAAACAAACATAGCTCACTCATAGTTTCACTACATGCGAGCAAGGTAGCCAACCATACACTTGCTAATAAAACCATGATATATTATGCAAACGCATAGTCTCTCTCTGCATATGTATATAATATATCTGATTACACACCCCACACAATATAAGTATGGATTGTTTCTAGAGTGCTTTGAAATGAAAGACACTATATAAAAATGTAAGAAGTTATTATTATGATTAATTGCCACACTGGAATAGACCAGTGATCCAACTAGTCAGGAACCCGACTTCTGATATTCGATAGGAAAATGTATATCTGTTTTATTCGTGGAATATACACAGAGAAGTTAGATAAAAGCAAAGTACTGTTTCTGCAAAGTTGCAGTGTAATTACTTTATTTCTTAGACTTCAGAATGATAACACACAAGAACCCAGAAACAGAGAGAGACAAAGCAAGCTGTTTCCTAAAATAGAGAGGCATACCTCACTTTTTTCTAGGGTGGCGTTCTACAGACTGACTGCTACTAGACCTAGATAGCACACTTCCCTACAGAGCCCCCTAGACTGCAAGCAGGACCAGGAACCCCCCTGATAAAGTGATAGTTTTCAATATACCATAAAATCCATTAAACTATATCTGAAAATTCTCCAGGTGTACAGCATGGGTGGGGGGGTACCAGCCAGTGATCATCTTACACCCTGAAACATGCAGATTCTCATTCACATTAGCTGTCTAGTTCCATTCCAATATGGTTATCCTCGTTGTTTTTCTCAATGATAGCCCACAGCAGTGATTTTACTCGGACTCTGTATTGCATAAACAATTCTGAATTTGTTCCTATCATTTTCATACAATGTAAAATGGAGCAACCAGATGGCCCATCATTCATTACTTTATATGGTTCTATCCTATCTCCTCCAACAGTACTCTTTTCTTTCCAGATTAAAAAAGCTACAATTATTTAATGTGCTTTGGTGTGGAACTTCCTCTGCCGTATACCCCATTGGAAGTGTTGCCTTCTCCCTTCTATTTCAAGCTAGAGATGGTTAATGAGCCTTTCCTGAACCTAATTCCATCGTGGCTAGCCCCATTTGGCTCACCTAGGCCCCCATGGAGCCTCTCACCTCCCAACTAGGTCGTCCTTCCTCTTGGCACCCATTTGCCTCCCTCCGTATGCACTGAGAAATGCAATGCTGGCTTATGCTTAACTGCTTTTTAACGGCTGCCGGGCCATGTGATGCAACGTGCTGACATGAGCAGTGGGGATATCTAGTAGTGACTGCATAATGGAGACCTCACAGCTAGGGCACTGTGGTCAAAAATTGTGTAAGAACTCTGCACCAAATCAAACTACAACAAAAGGCAAATGAATGAAAACCAGCGGGGATTGTTTTTATTTTTAAAATAACTTTATAGCAATAACTGCCACTGGAAATTGCATGACTCTCGGCTGTGCCTAAGGACATCCTCTCCACCCAGGAAGAGTGGATTGTTATTGCTGAAGTGTTTTCTGTGGCTGTTATGAAATGTTTTAACAAATGTCTATTGTGAATGTGGGTTAACATATACCCAGTGTACCAGAGCTGTTATGATGTGTCCACCCAAAGCAAATCTCAAAGTGCAGCATGCCTTCAGTGAAAGGCCATAATGGCTTCTAAAGGAGACATTACAGTCTCTTATGTCAATAACACTTACACTGGAGGCCATGGTTATAGTCTGTCAAGTCAATAATCCACTAAATAGTCTAGCTAGGCTCAGTAATGGCTTTCTCAGAGCTACAGAAGAAATGTTACCCATTTTAAAAGGGTTCATAATTATATATTTACAGTCATCCATAATTAGCTCTGGTGGAGCCATTCCAGATAATCGAATAAATACATATATTACTTTCAGGTCCTTATGCATCATGTATCCAAATACCTTTGTGGAATAACCAGAAAATGATACTCATTCTATAATCCCATATTTATTCCGCGAGAGCCAATAAGCATCGTTGCAGCGACTCCAGTGTCTCACTACAGTCTGACCCTACTTCACAAAACCAAATTCTCCATGACAGCTGAGAATCTTCAGGTCTAACGCATTCTGTTGTGCCCTTTAACCGTAGCACAGAGCAAGTAGCAAAAAACCACAGCCAGATATCTAGTGTTAGACATTTGTCAGTTTGCAAACAGGTAAAGGAACAAAAGGCCCAATTCTGAACTCACTTTATGCAGATGCAAATTGGGAGGCATATCTGCTTAAATCTCAGACCAGTAGATCACCTAGTCTGATTTCCTATATATACAGGCTACCAACACCACTAAACCCAACAACCTAAATGAGACCAAAGTAGTACAGCCCACAGGACATAAAACTACTATGTAACGCCAGCAGAGAACAGGAGGGACCAAGATGCTTGAGGCTCTCACAAGGGTAGGGAAATAATTACACAAGACACACCTAGATGATCCTGGCGAGTGCCCCACGCCCACACGCTGCAGAGGAAGGCGAAACCCCCTCAAAGTCCCTGCCAATCTGATCTGGGTGAAAATTCTTTCCTGACCCCACATATGTGAAGATGGAATTAGGCCCAGAGCTAAAATTAACCACAGAGCATAGGGCAACACAAAGGTGTCTATACATTAGCACTCATAATACAAAGTAAAGATACCAATATTCAGGTTTAAAAGCATGCATATCAAGTGGCCAAAATGTTAGTGTTAACTGTCACATGACTGGGATAGTACAGCATGTGTATCTGTATTACAGGACTTCCGTATGGTAAAACTATGTAGCCAATTACCTCCTCTGCTATATAAATAACCACAGCATTTCTGTTTTATCTTCCCAAATCCAATGTGCTGACTTGAGTATACTATTCAAAGCTTGTAATTTTCTTAGGTATAAATTCGGGGGGGGGAGGGGAATGAATAGGTGGGAAAAGTAGGTGTACTGCTATAAATGCAGTTCAATTTACACTACATGCTGCTCTATTTGTTTTCCTTAATCCATGTGCCTGGAGCAACTGACACAGGGCAGGGATTCTGGCAGATATGGTCATTGTCTAACCATTACTTATAACCAAGCATCGTATGGGTTTTTCCTGTAGTGTCTCATTCTAGCTGTCAACCCAGAAAAGGGCCTTGTAGCCTACTACTCAAAACAAACATAGTTAAGTACATATATGCAATATTATGGAAGTGAAATGAACAATCTGTATATACAAGCAGGAAATATATGGAAGGTTAATACTAGAGGTGAACTTTAAAAGCCATGTGTGTTCAAGATTTTTTTCCTCTTTTTCCCCCCACTCACCTCCCTTTGTTATGTCTAACATAAAGCTAATTTGTTTGTACTAATGGGTATCTGGATCTGCAGATATCGAATCTGTATTATTTTTACTTTAAACACAGCATGGAATTAAAATTAAACTTAAAAGAGGACACCAGCTTGAAAAAAAAATCACAACTCTATCTGATTTTGTTTTAACTCCTGTATTTACCAGTAACACCTACAATTCCTAAGGCTGAAGGAGAGAGGAAACTGTTCACCCAATCCCCAATCTTTTCAGTTTATTTACTTTGTGGATTAGGCAGCACCTTGTGAGGAGTCAGTTTCGCTGTTTTGCCAAGGTGGGTGTGGTAATCTCTTTTATTGGACCAGTTTCTGTGGGTGAGAGAGACAGGCTTTCCAGCCACACAGAGCTCTTCTTCAATGGTCAGTTACACTTCTTGTCTCCTGAACCAGCATCATGACACCACTCTTATGCACTGCTGGGGCTGAGGAGCCGGGGGGGGGGGAGAAGAACTGTTGTGCATACTTTCTCCCAGGCTTTGCAAGAAGGTATTTAGCAGGAACACCACCACAGCTGCTGCTGAGTTTTGCTCCAGGAGTCTTTCCCCTTTGGAGGCAGGGAGCAACAGGAACTGAGAAGAGGAATAGCCTGGGGCAGGGATAAGGGTATGAGGAGTGAGCAGAACAGGTTTGGTGTATTGCTCTGGAACTTGCTCACTCTCCTTTCCTAAGAGACCCTAATAAGCATCAGCAGAAAAACCTTTAAATGGTATTTTAAAAGGAATAATTATCAGGGGTCCTGCACCCGAAAAGAAATTTTTCCTTTTATTTTTAAAATAGCTAAATTGCAAAACATTCAAGTTGACAGTGTCTCTTTAAATAAAAGAAACATGTTTTTAAAAACAGAACTAAAGCCAAAGAAGGGGGGGAAGGGATAGCTCAGTGGTTTGAGCATTGGCCTGCTAAACCCAGAGTTGTGAGTTCAATCCTTGGGGTGGGGAATTGGAGATTTATTTGGAGATTGGTCCTGCTTTGAGCAGGGGGTTGGACTAGATGACCTCTTGAGGTCCCTTCCAACCCTGATATTCTATAAAATCTGCCATTCAATGCACACTCCTTGATCCCACTTACACCACTAGGAGGTGCTCTTCACATCCAGGAGCAGAATTATAATATAGAACAGATTTAAAATTTTTATTAAGATGATGTTAAAAAAAAGTGAACGGCACAGAGTTTAAGCATAGAAGTTTCTGGTTATCAGGGAATAACGTACAGATTATCGAGGGTGCAAAGTTCAGTTTAAGATCGGGTGGCATAAGGAATACATAATCTGCAGTATCCCCGATTGGGGGTAAAAGGTTGATGGGTCAAAGTACAGACATTGAGATATGAGGGTATGAAGTTCATAGAGTGGCTATGTTCAGGTGTGGAGTATAATGAGTGGATATGATGATGAGGATGGATTGACCCTCATTTGGTGAGATTTAATGTTCAGGGAGTTTATGGTTCCAGTTCATATGATCCAACGGAGAAAGTCTCTTGGTCCCTTTCTCGTAGTGGGAGAACGATGTCACTCTGGCTCACGCCTCCTGGTACCGTCAGTGGCTGGTGATGTGCTCCATGTAGATGTCCCTGGACCATCGGATGGCGTCTGAGACCATGAGGCGCCGCATGAGACGTGCGTAGCATCGACCGATCCCGTAGGTCCGCAGCACACGCTCGTTGCAGGGGTCCCAGGCACCCAGGGCTCCGACAATCAGGGCGTCCATCTGCACCTCGTAGCCCTTTCGCTCTCAGGGTGTCAGCCAGAGGGGCGTACTTTTCCAGCTTACGAGCTCGGGCTTCGCGAAATGCCGGGGTCCTGTTCTAAAAGGAGACCGTGACGTTGATGAGGATGATCTTTTTCTGGGCCTCGTTGGTGACGACCACGTCAGGTCGTAGCCGGCTGTCAGTACCGGCGATGGTGCAGTTCACAGAGATCTCCCCTAGGCGTGGCGCGATGGCTTTCACCAGGCGGTTCTGGATGGCGTTGTGGCGCAGCTGCCAGGCTCTGGAGTGGGGTTTGCAGCTGCACAAGACGTGGGGCAGGGTCTCGTTGGGGTAGCCACACTTCCTGCAATGCTTGTCTCAGTTCCCGTGGCGGATGGCTCCATCGAGCGGGACGCAGTTGAGCCGGGCACGGTGGATGAACCGCCAGTCGGCGAAACGGATGAAGCCGCCCCCGACGAGGAAGTGGTTGCTGGCATCCCACTTGCTGGTCAACTCAAAGGCTTTACCCTGGTCTAGTTTACGCTTCAGGGTTTCCACATACAGCGAGTGGATGGTGGCCTTCAGAGTCCTCTCCAGCAAGCCCCTGGCGCTCGGGGTGACAATGGTGTTGTCGTCGGACCTGATCAGCGGCACCCAGACTCCCAGCTCCTGGCGCTCCTCGCACCACTCCCAGCGGCAGCCGATGTGCTTCCCTAGGCGACGCGTGGCATTGCGAGTGCAGGACCACAATGAAGCGATGTCGCGCCCTTCCCGTCCGAATTCTCCATCCAGGGAGCTGCTCAGGAAGGTGGCGATTTCTTGGTTGGAGGGGGCTCTGCTGATCCGCTTCTGTCACATCACGCAGGGTGTTCTCCGCAATGTTCCTTACCGCGGCGTCGGGACATGTCAGCAGGCGGAAGGCATGGGTGATCACCGCGACGTCGCACAGGTCACCCATGCAGGGGACGTTGGCGCCGCCGTGCCTGTGGGCGATGTAGACCAGCTCGTTGCTGGCTCTCTGGGGAAGGAACAGCCACTTCTTCACCAGTTTCCGGATGATCTTGTCTGCCTTGTTGAGAGGCACCTTCGCCACAGCAGATCCCCTTAGGGTGAACGAGATGCGTGGGATCAGGAAGGTGTTCAGGGCATTTATCTTCTGCCATGGTGCCAGCAGGGAGGCATCAATCTTGGCGGCGTCCTGCAAGATCTCCTGGATGGTGTCCTCGGGTGTCTGCCAGACATGGAAACCTGTTGGCATGCCCAGGTGCTGGTATGCCTGCCCCTCTGCCAGGGGGATGACGGGCTCACCCTGGATCTGGAACCCCGTAGCCTGCACCAAGTCCCTTTTGCTGCCGTCAATGTGCAGAGTTGCGCACTTCTTCGCATTGAAGCGGAGCCCCATCCAGTCAGTAGCTCGGCTGGTGGCATCTAGCATACCTTGGAGGCTCTCTGGGTCATCCGCGGTCAGGACCAGATCGTCCGCGTAGGCCAGAATGCTGATTTTCTTGCCGTGCAGGTCGAAGCCGATCGGGCCGCTGGAGATGGCTCGGATGAGCAGTTCCATGGCCAGGTTGAAGATGATGGGACTAAGGGGGCATCCTTGTTTCACGCCGCGGCGGATGGGAATGGCGTCCGTCTCTCCTTCCGTGGCACGGATGGTGGTGGTCCAGTCCTTGTAGAGGTCCCGGAGGATCTGGATGAAGGTTTCTGGCATCCCGAACTCTCCCAGGGTGGCAAAGATGTGATGGTGGGGTATGGACCCAAAGGCGTTGGTCAGGTCAAGCCATGCTACGGCGCACTGCCTCTTGGACCTCCTGGCCTCCTGGATGGCCGTCTGAAGGATGAAGTTGTGCTCGTAGCATCCCTCGCAGGACATGAAACCCTTCTGTACTGAGCTGACGGTGCCCCCGCACACTGACCAGTCCGTGATCCTTGCCACGAGGCAGCTGGCATACAGCTTGTAGATGGTGGAGCAGAGGGAGATGGGCCTCCAGTTGCCGGGGTCGTCTCGTTCGCCTTTTTTGTGGATGATCATGGTCATGGACTTTTTCCAGGAGCGGGGAACGCAATGGAACTGCTTGCATTTGTTGACGATGGCAGCGAGCACCAAGCAGCTGGGGTCTCGCTTCTTCAGCAGGGGGTAGTGGATGCCATCTTTTCCAGGGGCGGTGTTTTTGGTCCTCGTCAGCCTTGCCTGCATCTCCTGCGGGGAAAAATCTCGCTCCAGGTCCTCCGTGAGGTCAATCCGGGGTAGTGGGGGAAGACACTCTGGGCGTCGCAAGTTGGTCTGGGCCTCGTGATCAAACACATCCTTGAAGTAGGAGTAGAGCCTCTCGGGCTGAATGGCAAAGTAGGAGGAGGTCCCGTCAAGGATCTCCCTCATGGCTTTCGTCCGGTTCATCCTGTATAGTTTCTGAATACGGGATGCAGCCGCCGGATCGTAGTGGTGGCCGACGTCCCCTCTCCTGCCTTCTCTGGCGGTGCTGTTACAGCTCGGCACAGGGAATCTGCGAGTGGCCCGTGCAGCCTCCTGGGGTTCCCTCCTTCTGGCTGTAATTTCCGCAAACAGTTCTGCAGTCAGTCTGTCCATCAGGGTGTCGAAGTTCTCGAAGTCCTCAGCCTTTGCCAGCTCCTCCATCCAGGCGGATTGCCACAGCGTGGCGACCCTCGCTCGCGGCCGTCACTCCTCCTGCTGCGTTGTCTCCACAGGTTCAGGTGCTGCGGGGACGATCTGCGGCCTCGTTGTCCCTCGGACTGGGGAGCGGTGTTCAGGCGGGTCTCGAGGCGGGGGTCCTGGTGCAGTGGGGAGGGCAGCTCCCGGTGTCTCCGAGGCAGCGCTGGATCTTCTGGGAGGGAGTGGGGTTCTGGAAGCACCGGTGCTGGGCTTCGTGGGGGCGCGGTCGTGTTTGGAGGCGCTGGGGATGGTTCTGGTTCTTCTGCGGGCAGCATCCGGCTGGGGGGTCCTCGGTGGGGCATGGGGTTTTTGGCGGTCGGAGGCTCGTTGGGTAACCTTAGAGGAGGTGTTGGGTCTCTCCTCGTTTCTTATACAATGGGCTGGATACTCAGCCTGTGAAAATTGAGGTATTACATGGGAACTGACACCAGCTGAGGCTTCCGTGTGTGGACCTGTTGCATTCATAAATTACAGCTAGTTCAGCAACATGGGTAGAATGTAACTGACTAGTATAGACCTGAACAGTGTGAAGTTAGAGCTGATGGACTTGGTGACATGTGTCGTGCTTCCCAGCAGAGTTAAAGGCTGTTTTTTCAGCTTGCCTTGGTGGCACGCCTCAGCTGAAAGAAAGTAGAGCATGACATAGCTTTTGCTAACCGCAAGGCATGGCACATGCCAGAAAACGCAGCCGTCCCTTCTCAACTGGTGCACAAGAAATGCCAGATCAGCCCCATGATCAGACAGCACGTTTCATGAGCACAACATTTATCCTTTGTTGCCGACAACGGCATGCAAATAAGCGATGTCTAGGATTTACACCTCTTGCTTTTAGTCATACAAGGCTCTTTTCCCCCCTTAGGATCTTCCAGCTGATGTATATCACAACATTTCACTCCGTGTTGGTGTAAATCTGCTCCCATTGAAGTCCATGGTAAACCTCCCAATGGCGTCAATGGGAGCAGAGTTACACCCACGCTGAGTGCTTTTGAAAATCCCAGCTGTATCATGTATGCATCCTGCTATGGCCATTGGAGGACTGCAATACCGCACTACAACTGCAGCTGATCTCCCTGCCTACACCAGCTAAAGCAATAGAAGATGTGACCTTCTGAGTGTAGTCTAAAGTGTCCTGCCCCACCTGCTGCAAGGTATACACAGAATCCTGAATGCAGGACTTGGCATATAAAAAGTCTTTTCAGTTTAACTTGTGGTATGCTGCCAGCATACCACATGTGCCTACACTACACCCAGGCACTTTGCTTTCAAGTCAAATCCAAGAAGTGATTGCTAAACCACCTTCCAAAAGCTTCTTTCTTTATGAGTCTGTTTTAAATATTAAGGATCATGTGATGTCTACCTGTTGCAATCCTGGAACAAAATGTTTAGGGATGCAAGTCACTATGCAAGCAACTGAACAAGGATCTACAGTAGCAGCCCAACGCAGAGAGAGCAGTATCAAGGACTCTTTCAGTTCAGTACCTAATAAAAAGGGGTGGACTGTTTGCAGAGTTATTATAGGAACTTGGGGCTTTGGTATTGTGGAAATAAGAGCTCTTATGCGATTGACTCCACCAGTCTTCTTATTAGAGCACGTAGCAGACACTGAGTGCTATAATTAAAATAATAAGCTCTCATAATTTAGGTTTGTTTCTCTGCAAGCACTGGAACGGACTAGCTATTATCGTCTTAAGAACATTTTCTGACAGGAGCATTGGACAAGTCCTGCTTATGCTCCCCCAAGCCACCAGGAGCAGTTGGGCAACTAGATTTGGCGATTCAATAAAATAGTCTGCCATTTCATGTCTATAGGTCTACTTGATGTTTTTATGCCTGGCAGCTGCAATGCTCTAAATGCTGCAGCACCCAAATGACACTGAAAATGGAACAGGCTTGAAAACTATGCACTCAGATGGGAGGGGACGGCTGAAAAATGTGCCATAGGGAATGGAGCCCTGCCCCAGCAGATTGTCAGTGCCGGCTTAGGTAAAATGAGTTGGTCCCCTCACTGGATTGTAGGCCTGATCCAAAGTCCATTGAAGTCATTCAGAGTCTTTCCATTGATTTTCGTGGTCTTTGGATCAGACTCTCAGTGAGAATACAAACGGAGCTGCCCTCTCTTCCCTAGAGTGGCTAGGGTAAAGCAGGCTGACAATGCAGCCTCTGCTGCCACGCAGTATCTGATCTCTGCATGGCGAGAGTTTCGGTCTCAAGGGCGGTCCATTTTTTTCTTCTTCAAAAAATGGGCAAAGTCATTTGTGACCTGTCAAGCAAAGGGCTTATTGAGCACAAACACACACACAGATACTCCTCCAAGGGATGCCAACCGCGGTATCTGCTCTGCTTCTCATTTTAATAGACATCAGCTGCTGAACGCACTGTATGCATTTCTTATCGGAGGAGAACGGTCAATCAACTCCAGAAGCTATGGCGTGAATCCACAGAGACAACTGACTAAACCTGACAATTCAAACCACGTCTGATATGATTTAAGATGCCAGGTGCTGGCAAAGTGTTAGATCTATTTCTACTCTACATTGTGTTCTACATAAACATTAAATAAGTAAATAAATAAAGGAGCATTCATTTGTGTCTTGTGTTTGAAAGACCTCGGGGCACCTTAAGACAAAAATAACTAAGAGGCAAAATCTTTATTCCCCTCCATATAGCTAAGAACATACTAGGAGGAGGTCTGCAAGCTTCACAAAGCTAAATTTCTCTATACAGTCTCAGGAACAAACAGCGCCCTCACTGAAGTAGCTGTCCTTACTTATGGTGCACCCCATAACTCCAGGGAGGAATGGACTGTGGGTCTCAGCAGTTACTATCTCTTCCTGCCCCCCGACCCCAAACCCCTTCCTCTGTGGCATGAGGGAGTTCATACTCCATATAGCAATTTGCCAAGGAACAATATCTGTCAAATAGACTGCAAAGAGGAGTGGAAAAGAAACATTCCCAACATCTCTTCCCCCATACCAGTACATGATGCAACTGCATAACCTGATGACATCCATACAGCAACATGGAAAACAAAGAGATCTAGATCAGTGGCTCTCAACCTTTCCAGTCTACTGTACCCCTTTCAGGAGTCTGATTTGTCTTGAGTACCCCTAAGTTACACCTCGCTTAAAAACTACATGCTTACAAAATCAGACAAAAAATACAAATATGTCACAGCACACTATTACTGAAAAAATTGCTGACTCTCTCATTTTTACCATGTAATTATAAAATAAATCAATTGGAATAGAAATATTGTACTTATATTTCAGTGGATAGTATATAGAGCACTATAAACAAGTCATTGTCTGTATGAAATTTTAGTTTGTTCTGACTTTGCTAGTGCTTTTTATGCAGCCTGTTGTAAAACTAGGCAAATGTCTAGATGAGTTGATGTACACCCTCTTCCCCCCCCTCCCCCCGGAAGACCTTTGTGTACCCCCAGGGGTATGTGTCCCTTGGTAGAGCACCACTGATATAGAGTCTTGCTCTGAAAGTTGCCACAAAGTTGCTAATGGAAGAGTTACAAGCCTTCACAAAAAGACAGCCTCCTGTCCTTCCAAGATTATCCCTGGAATGGTCAGTGGTTCCAAAGTGCTGACTTAGGCTGCTAGGATGGGATATTGCAAGTGAAAGTATACAAGATGGAAGCTTGTCTATTAACATACTAAGTATATCTGGGGGTCCTCAGGCATATTTGGGGTCTGTCTACCCAGCAGCCAGGAGGCAGGGCTGCCAAGAGGATTCAGGGGGCCCGGGGCAAAGCAATTTTGGGGGCCCCTTCCATAAAAAAAGTTGCAATACTATAGAATACTATATTCTCGTGGGGGCCTCTGCGGGGCCTGGGGCAAATTGCCCCACTTGCCCCCCCCCCCCAGGCAGCCCTGCCAGGAGGTATGATTTCGACACATGTAAACATACCTAAACTATCGGATCTAGCTAGCTAGTAATAACAGCGCTGAAGTCACAGCAATACGGGTGGCAGCCATTCGAGTAATATCCTAGGTCCTGGGCAGGCAGGGCTCGCCTATGCCCAAACTAGCTGGGATATGTGTGCGTGTGTTGCAATCACACTTCCCAATGGCCATGCAGACATATCCTTAGACTGGCTGACCACATTTACCTTATAGTTGTAGTCCACACGCTGCACAGTTTCTCCCTGCACTTAGAGTAAAGAACTAGCATCTCCTGTACAGCTGTGCGGTAAACGTGGATAATTATTTATTTTTCAGGGCAACCCCTGTGCCTTACGCAATACATTGCACTTATATAGTGCCTTTCATCTCAATGTGCTTAAGTATTAGTTTCAGTGGGAGTGGTCGGTGCTCTGGATATCTGGATCTGACATACAAAATCTCTCTTGCACTGAGTCTTGTATTCATTAGAGAGGGGCGAAAATGCTCTTCCAAAATTGCTCTTCTTAAATTATCTTCAGAGCTGCGTATCTAGCTGCATTAGTCTGGGCAAACCATTTTAATCACAGACTAGTATACCCAGCGGCTTGATTCTCCACTCACTCACACGCGTTTTACTCCGGGGTAATTCCACTGGCTTCAGTGATGATATTGACTCAAGCCAGTGAGGGGAGAATCAGGCCCGCTGCATGTAGTTGTCTTTGTTTTTGAACATTCAGAGACGTCAGCGGATGCTTCTAGTCACACATCACTTCAGCTCTTAGTCACATGCACCTTCAGAGGAAAGCAGCAGAACGAATCGATAATCTTTCCCTTGCGTCGGACAGAGCCAGCCCAGTGCACCGATGCATGTTTCAAGCTATAGCACTCCTAATACGGAACACCAGCTGAGAGGGAATGTTGTTTAGTAACTACAGAAAGAGTGGGAGTCAGGGTGCTTGGTTTCTATTCCTGGTGCTTTTACTTATTTGCTAAAAGTTGCATGGTATTAGAATGGCATTTTTAGAGGCATTCCACACACACCCCTTTATGGAGTACAGGAGCTATTTCTAACACAACACTAGGCACAGAAGGATCTGACCCACGCGACACGTGTCAGATCTGCGATTCAGAAAGAGTCATTTTATTGCCCTCTGTTGGATGCGGTGGGTTGCACCCTCCTGCACGTGATCGCTGAATTGCTTGCAGTATTAGCTAGGACAATCTCAGTAGTTTTGAGATTCCATTTCACTGCAGTGAGTTCCCATCTATCAAACGTTCAGGGTGACAGTGTGGCTGCCTCAGTGGCACCGCAGAGGGCACCGCCATCAGCTTCCCCCTTTAACGTTCCTGCTCAGGATGTTGCAATAATGCACATCCTGAATGCAAGAGGGAGACGTGGGGACTTCTAGCACTGACAGGAGCAGCTGCTGCTCCAAAGGGGCTGTGTCTTGACAAGATGGGTAGGTGGGGATAGCCCCGCCTCCTGCACATTGACCAGTGGCAGCAAAGCTAAATGAGGGGCAGCTCACGCTACACCTGAGCTGGTGATGTAGTAACTGTCCCTGGTGAACATGATAGTTTTCCCTTCCCCCCCTACCCGGCCCAGTGCACCTGCAGGTGACGAGCTTGTTCCTGGCTACTACAGGCATAAGGCCGCCAGACACCAGCACTCCGGCAACATATCTCCTTCATCCACACAGCACAGCTCTTAGTGCTAGACTCATGCACTCTCATGGACTTTGGATGAGACCCTTTGAGTCGTAACTCAGCCCTGAGCATGCTGTTTTTTTAAAGGCAACATTAGAATGACCCAAACCAGCCAAACAGATTAACTGGGAGCAGTTCCTGCCCCTTCATTATATCTTATGTATCTCCTCTGCCAGCAGAGGCCAACCACACCTATTCGGCTACAGGGTATCTACGTGGTTCTGGTCACCCCGTCTTTATCATCCAAGTATGATGATGTTCCACAGCAGCAGGCCCCAGAAGAAGTCTTCAAAACGGCACAATCCCTTCTCTGTTCTACCCTTGCTCCTAGGGGGGAAGTGATCTATGCCACCCCTTTACCATGTGCAGATTCCTTCCCCTGGTGCCCGCTACCTACTCTCCACCAGAGGAAGTACCGGGCATGCAGCCTTTGCGCTCCCTACACACCCAGGCAGATATGTGCAGAGGCTGCTGGGAAAGAGGGCAAGAGGAATACCTCCCCACTGGGTGTCTGCACAGAAATGGTTCCGCACCCTGAGCACAGATTTATAGAGCGAGGAATTGACAGATTTAGCAAACACTGGATAAAGAAAAGGCCAATAAAAAACAAAGGGCGGAGGGGCACATTAATCAGCTATTTCAAGTATTAGCTTTTAGATATAAAATAAATATCCCTGTTGTGCCTATGAAAAGAAAAGAGAGAACGACTAGAAATCTGGGGACAGATATTGACACAGCACGAATAGAAATGAAAAACTGTCCCCAAATCATTAGTCACTGTTAGAACTGCTGACATATTTTCAACTGAAACTCCCACCCTCAATTTAAAAAAAAAAGGTGCTTTTCAAAGCCAAAATCCACTCTTCCCAAAATTTTCTTTTACACTCAAATAAAAAGCTTTACAATTTTGAATGTCCAGGTTTGTTTCCTCTCCACCCCTTGCCAGTCCCCCCTCCCTTTTTTACCTTTCTGCCACTGAATGAGAGAGAGACTGCATGAGGACAAGATAGTTGTTTTTTTTCTTTAGTTCCCAAACAGCCCCTTTGCCACTAATGTTTCAGACCTTCACATTTTGAATTAAGTTCCTGGCTCCACCCACTGCCCTCTCCAGATCCTGCTCAGTCTTGGGCCAGGCAAGACAAAGACGCCCAACAGCTACACTTCAGAACATTCACACGGGAAAGCGGTGGGGTGAGGCGGGAAGATAGATAGGCTCCTGTCATATGTCAATGGTAAAGAATCGCATGAAGAGACTTTATTTGAACACTGAACCAGGAACTTTATTAGAATAAAGGGAACAATAGTAGCCCTATTCTCTCTCTCTCTCAGCCTCATTACCAAGCTTCTGCCAAGAGCTAGAACACATATCCTCACAGGTCAGTTATGTCATAAAGACATCACCATGTCTTTAACATGTACTTCAAATGACAGCATGCTGCTATATACCTCTTAGAAGCTGAATTCAGAAACAAGATCAAGATCCTTGCTCCATGGACCAGCCAAGACTGAATACCTTATGGTTTGTTTTAACTATGTACGTGTGGGCGGTACACACATCTATACAAAAGTATTTAATGAAAAATGGACTTTTCATCTATTTGAACTAATGGGGAGTTAATTAACCAAGTCACAGATTTTGCCAGTTTCAACTTATTCTAGACATTTTTGTGGATTGTTGTTTAGCCAGATGGGAGAATAGCAGGAAGTTTCTCATGCTGGCAAAAAAACAAAGAAAATTAAATTAAAAAAAAAAACCATGAAAACCATAAAATTCCTTAAAATATATAGCCATTGACGAGAACGTCTTGCAATCTATCTGAAATGATAAACAAGAACATTAAACCAATACCCCGCTCTCTCCCTTTAGACAAATAAAATGTGGGGATGCTGTGCCAGTAGAAAGACATCCATCAACAATAAGCAAAGTGGTTTTCTTTGCAGAGATCGAGGTCAGCGTATGTTTATTCTACCATCTTCAAAGACGTTCAATCAGTTTTAAAGATGGCTCAGCTCTGCACGAGTATCATGGCAGAGGTTCATGTTTGCTAACTCTCCCAGATACCATTTCAGCGTTGTTCTGTTTGCAAGCATCAAGATGTTTTGGTTTCTTTTCTAACTGCCAGTCTTGGGCAATCAGTCATGGATGGATGGCCAGCATCTCCAGCAGCCCTGTGGAGATCTGTGCACTTCGTGCTCCTGCCAACCCCAAACATTCGAAAATCATGAGACTGGCTTCCAAATCACAAGAGTTTAAATGGATAATAAATCTGGGGTTCTTTTTTATATGCTTTGGGGTTTTTTGAGTATTTAGGGTGTGCTGAGGTCACACGCTCAAGATTTTCTTGGGCACCCATAAGGGGTAGAATGTTTGTTTTAAAGGAAAGTGGAGATCCTCACACAATCACAGTACTCCCAGAGCTGGAACTTTCAGCAAAACACCACATGTTGTGAGATTCAGGATCAAATTATCCACACTGGCAACACTGACAGCAGGAAAAACCTGTGAAAACTTTGTGGGTGAAATCTTGGCCCCATTAAAGTCAATGGGAGTTTTCCCATAGACTTCAATAAGACCAGGATTTCACCCTGTCAGTCCAAATTCAGACTTTCCGGCCCCCCTGCATTCAGAAGATGATTTTAAGATCTTTCCCTCCTTTGGGGGGTCAGATCTCCAGAGTGACCTTACAAGGTTAAGAACAGTAAGGACACATTGCAAGAAGCAAATGGGTTCAGTGACAATTCTGCCAAGAGTGCCACGCCTTAGGGCATTGCCCCAATGGAGAAAATAAAGTCAGAGGATAACTTGTTTACCTTCCTCCCAATTCACAGCATGACAGTATAGCTATTTAACAGCTAGTTCTCCTGGACAAAGGACAGGTACATCAGCATCCTATACTATACATTCTGGTATGCAGAGCAGTGGTTCTCAACCAGGGGCACACAGAGGTCTTCCAGGGGATATATCAACTCATCTAGACATTTGCCTACTTTTACTACAGGCTACATAAAAAGCACTAGTGAAGTCAGTACAAACTAACATTTCATACAGACAATGACATGTTAGGACAATATTTATATTCCACTGGATTTATTTTATAATGATATGGGGAAAATTTGGAAGTCAGCAATTTTTCAGTAATAGTGTGTGGTGATGCTCTTACATTTTTATGTCTGATTTTCTAAGCAAGTCGTTTTTAAGTGAGGTGAAACTTGAGGGTACGCAAGACAAATCAGATTCCTGAAAGGGGTACAGTAGCCTGGACAGGTTGAGAGCCATTGTTGTAGAGCAGGAGCAGAGAGGTCTCCTTTGACCAGTCTGACACAACAAGAGGAGGCAGGGTACTTTCCAAAGTGCACAGAATAATGAACTAGCGGCTAAGATAAATGACATGCAGCTGCCACTCTAGATAGTTGGGCCAGATTTGCAGCTGGTGTTAATAAAGGTAGCCCCGCTGAGTTGTTTGAGCTACCCTGATTTACACCAGCTGAGGAGCTGTTCCTAGTTGTTTTAATTTAGGAAAGGAAGAGGTAAGATTTTACCACAACGTTCATATTCTTCTTCCACAGAAATGGAGTAAATGATTGTCTAAAATGGATGAAAAGAAAAACAATACCTCTTTCCTTCTGGCAGAAAGAACTCGTAAAATTCAGACGGTAAACAGCACTACGTCAAATCAAGCACATTAAAAAAATAGGTGTGCCTGCCAGGAGAATCATCATCACGCAATGTCCCAGAAGCAATCTGGAGTCGCAGCTCACTGTCTGGCTTGGAAGTAAGGTTGATGAGAGTTAGGTGGATAATGTTTTCACTGAGTGGAGACTAGGAGCCTGATTCAGCTCCTTTGAAATCAACGGGCGTCTTTCCACTTGTTTCAATGGGTGTTGGATCAGTCTCTAGAATGTGAAAAACCTTCATTCAGTCTAAATACAACAGCTAAATGCTAAATCTGAGCAGTACTTTACTATACCAACAACAGCAAAATACAGGGTCAAGAAAACTGCATATAGCAAAGTTCTTTCATACATAGGGAGGCTACATCTTCTGTATTATCATTACATTGTCTTTGTGGTATTCAAGGTTATCTTTATACAAGCTAAGCGAATGTGATCTTAAATCTGATCCTGAGGTGTTAGCAGAGAGGCAGCACGGCCTGGTCAGTGAATACATCCCATCTATTACACCTGTTCCAGGGCTGGGTCGCGTCTGACATTTTTACAGCAAGCAATTTTTGCATTGTGAGCTCATGAACAGAAAATATCATTTTAAAAAGAATGGAAAAATCCACTACTTTTTCAAAGCCTTGTAACTCAGGAACAGCTCATCTGATTAGCCTTGGGCGTTCCTTAAAATAATACAATTCTGCCAGGGCAGGAAATGCAAATAATAAATTTAAAAATAGACAAGTGGGTGAGGTACTATATTTTATTGGACCAGCTTCTGTTGGTGAGAGAGACAAGCTTTCAAGCTTACACAGAGTTCTTCTTCAGGTCTGGGAAACTTACTGAGTGTCACAGTTAAATAAAAGGTGGACCAGATTGTTTAGCATAAGTAGTTAACACATATTTCAAGGGACCATTCATAAAACCAGGGAGAGGAGGTTGGCCGATGGGGTTTCCTGTGACTGTAGGGCCTATTTCCGATCCTCCATCCGCCCACGCATCCGGACACAGTTCCTCTGGGCGGCGTCCGCTAGCTTCCTTGACGCCTTCGAGGAGCAGTGGGCGCTGTCCGAGGTTCTCTGCTCGGTGTCCCCGTCAGGTTCCCTTTGTTTGACCCTTTGACCTCACTCCTGTCCCTGTTATCTCATTAGTTGTCCCCCGGAATCATTTGGCTTCCAGGTCCTGTGGATCTTCCCCTTAGGCTGGGGGGAGGTCCTTTAGCAGTGGGCTTCTGCCCGCCCACTTCCTGGATCCCAATAGGACCATTCAAGGTAAGGTAGCCCAATAACACCCTGCCAGTCACAGGGAGGAAAGGAAGCAAGGTAGGTTCAGGAAAGATTTCTTTCAGATGGGGTCCCCATTGAGCATGGGTTATAGTTGTTTGATGGGATCTCAAATGGGTTCCAGTGTGAAGTGGTAGGTGACAAATAGGGGTGTGCGGTAGGAGGAGGTTTTATTTCTGTATAAGCAGATTTTATTGGGGTATTTGGGTGGTCCATTCCATGATGCAATCTACTTCTATGGTGGAGTGTCATTTGGTGAAGGTGGTTTGAGTGTGTTAAGGTGTATAGCCCAGACTTTCTCCTCAGAGCCTATTCTGTGGTATCTGAGTGCCTGGCTGTAGATAAGATTTCTTGGTGTGTTTGGGGTGGTTACTGTATCGATGAAGATAGATGTGGTGATCTGTGGGTTGCTTGTATATAGTTGTCTGTCGGGTTCCATTGTTGAAGCTGATTGTGGTGTCCAGGAAATTGATGCTGGTGTGCAAGTGTTCCAGAGAGAGTTTGATGGATGGGTGGTGGTTCCTGAAGTTGTGGTGGAAATCTATGAGGGAGTTTAAGTCGTCTGTCCAGAAGATCAAAATATCTTTAATGTACCTCAGGTATATCATTGGTTGTGTGGTGCATTTGTCCAAATATTCTTCAAGGTGGACCATGAAGTGGTTGGCATATTTGGGAGCCATCCTAGTACTGATGATGTTCCCATGGTTTGGACAAACCATTTGTTGTTAAATGTAAAATTGTTATGGGTGAGGATGAAATGGATGAGTTTGGCAACGTGTTTGGGGTGGATATCTGAGAGTTGTCCACTGTCATGTAAATATTTGAGTCAGGCAGCTATGCCCTCATTGTGAGGGAGGTTGGTGTTTAGGGAAGTGATATCCTTGGTGGCGAGGATGGTGTTCTGAAGGAGGTTGTTAATGTTGCGGAGTTTGTGGAGGAAGTCAGTTGTGTCCTGGAGGAAACTGGCCCTTTGTGTGGTGAGTGGTCTGAGGATGGTTTCTATGAGTCCCAATATTCCTTCAGTAAGAGTGCCATGACTAGATATGATGGGCCTGCCTGGGTCCCCTTATCCTGGGAAGCGTGTAGAAGGAACCTAGGATGGGTTCATGGGAGATGAGTTTGTGAAGTTTCTCTTGGAGTTGTTTGGGGAAGGATCTGATGATATCCTTAAATTCCTGGGTAAATTGTGGTGTGCCATCTTCTTTGAGTTCTTTATAACAGGTGGTGTCGGAGAGTTGGCTGTTGGCCTCAATAACATATTCTTCAGGGCTAGGGACTGAAATGGCACCCCCTTTTTCTGCTCGTTTGAACATGATCTGGTGGTTAGAGTTCAGGGACTGTATAGCTTGTCCTCTCAGCGGTGGAGAGATTGTGGTGCATGTGATGTTTGTTAAGGATTTTACACATTTTTTTCCTGAGGCAATCAATGTAGTGATCATCTGCTCTGCGGTGTCCCTTGAAATATCTGTTAACTACTTATGATAAACAATCTGTTCCACCTTTTATTTAGCTATGGCACTCTGAGTACATATCCCAGGCCCGAAGAAGAGCTCTGTGTAAGCTTGAAAGCTTGTCTCTCTCACCAGCAGAAGTTGTTCCAATAAAAGATATTACCTCACCCACCTCGTCTCTCTAATATCCTGGGACCGACACCATTACGCCACCACTAAATTTAAACAGGGCAATAAACTATTTTCAGCAGAGGCACAAATGGAGCGGACAGTGGATCCTATCCAATGACCTTAACTACAGAGTCATGTGCCTCCTGCTCAGTTCCAGGGCCACAAACCTCTCCCTTTGAGGGCAGCCGGCAGCACCACTGCCACAAGATGAACTTTTGCCCTTCCCCATGGGTGACTCCGTGGCAGAGTGATGGTGAGGGGAACACAGCGGGGCCCATAGAGCATCAGGAAATGCTAACTGCTCTACATACACATAGTGAGACAATCCCTCCCTGCCATGAGGAACATGGATGGGATTGCTCTGGTGCTAATTTAACAGTTGCTAGTGATGCATAGAATTAGGAAGAAGGTGTATTTGTTTGGCTTTGACTTGATTTTTTCAAGGGGCCACAGCCTGAGCGTCTCCAGCAGTCTTTGAAATCTGTCTGGCGCTTTTCTGGACTATACTGACCACGTTAGCCACCTCGCTAGTCCTTTGGCAATGCTGCCATTCATAGGATACAGTCTCCTCCTGATGAATCTAAGTTGAATGGGAGCTAGGGGGTTTACATCAAGGGGAGAACACTTCTTTTAGGGAGGCTTTTCTATTTCCTTTAGCATTCTGGGATGTGATTCCTCCTGGCCTAGCACTTTGTCAACTTTAAACAGTTCTAATTACCTCGTTATCCGCTTCAGTGCACCAATAAAGACTTTTAGCGTTCCATTTTCCCTCCCAGGAACATCTCTCTCATGCTGGGGAACATTTCTTTCCACTTTCTTTGTGTATATGGAAGCAAGCAAACCACATGCCATTCTCATCCGTGTATTAACTTTTCACTGATTCTCAATAACGGCCCTGCCATCTCTTGCCAGTCTCCAAGAGTGGAGGCATCATGCCAGGGGGATATAGGAGAACAAGCCCATCAAACCACATCTGATCCCTAATATTTTTCACTCTCCAGCTGACTGCCCCCTTCTCAATATCTTAAATCCTCTGTGTCTGCCTTTGCTGTTCAGGAGGACAAAGGTGCTTGGAGGATTCTTTTCGGTAAAAGGGATCAAGAGAAGGAAGAGGATCAGATCAGACTTGAGGGAAGGAAAAGAGGGATGGGGATGAAGGAGGAAGAGTGGGAGGGATGGAGGGTCCAGAGTCCAATCTGCAGGCTGCAATGGTTAGAGACTGTAACCTTCTTAACTGCAGTTATTTTCAAAATACCTTATGCCAGAGGTCCCCAAACTGTGGGGGATGGAGGAACATCCAGGGGGGTACAGCAGGGCCTGCACCAGCTCGTGCAGGGATGGGGAGAGAGCATCACCCAGCCCCTCCCCATGCCCAGCTCTGCTCCGGTCCCTGGCTCCCGTCCCCGAACCTGGCCAGGTCCCCTGGGCCAAGGCTGGGGGCGGGACCAGGAGAGGAGCCTCACCTGGCCACAGGCCCAGCTGCCAGCTCCCACCACAGCCTGGCTGCAGCTCTGCTCCCACCCCCACCCCCAGCCTTGGCCCCCTTACCCTGTCCATACCTCCCTCCCTCCATCCCCTCCCGCGTTGCAGCCCCGCTCCCAGCCCCAGCTCCGGGGAAAGGGGTGCAGAGAGGGGCAAGGGGGGGCTACTCTCAAAAGTTTGGGGACCGCTGCCTTATGCATATACCAAAATGTACGGTGCTGCCAAAGTGAAAAAAAGGATAACAACCTGGTGTATCTGCTAGCGGTCGGTAAAGTACATTAAACATCTTGCAAAGCAGAGGGCATGTGTGTTCATTTTATCCCCAGTGTCCATCACTCCTCTTAGCTCTGCACTAAGGGTTAGCAAGGCGGATTCCACATTCTGTCAGACCCCCAAGTAATGTCTTTATTTTTTAGTATATCATATATACAAAAAAGCACCTCATCAGAGCTCAAAGTACCCGTGGCAAGGATTAAAAATGCAATCACGCCAAAGAGAACAAAGTTCCAAATGCATACTCTGCTTGAATTGAAGAAAATTGTATTGGACCAGTGAAACTAAAGGCAGAATTTGGCCTGGGGAATCTTAAATACATGCTGAGTTTGTATTAGGATTGCCACTTTTCTAATTGCTGGTAACTAGGCTCCCAGGCCCCAACCCCTGCCCACCTCGTCCCTCAGGCTCCGCCCCCTTCTCTGCATCTTCCCCCAAGGTCCCGCCCTCATCACTCGCTCCTCACTCCCCTTCCCCCATCACTCTCTGGATCACCTCCACCTCCCTCTCCGCCCCTCCCCATCCCCCAGCTGGGCTCCCTCTGCTCCAGGGCTGGGACTGGAGCTGCTACAGCCTGACAAGGAGCCTGCCTGCAGATAGGAGGTGGCCCCAGCTGAGCAGTGGCTGGCGTGGGTTAATGACCCAGTGCCTCCTCCCACCCCCCGGTAACTGCCAAGTGCCCTTTTCGACCTGACTTTCCAGTCAAAAATCGGGCACCTGGCAACCAAATGGCACCCGGACACAAAAGCCAAAAACTGGATTGTCCAGGTACAGCCCAGATGGGTGTCAACCCGAGTTTGCATAGCAGTTAGGAAAAGCATCTTTTCACTTCCTCATGGAGCCCATTTGATCTGCCAGAATCAGTGAGACACAACAAACAGGAATCCCCACAATTCCGTAGGAACAGGGTCACTTTTCAGAGGAGATCTGCACTTTAAAACATTGCCCATTTGCTGCAGGCAAAAGCTAGTGTGTAAATAAATGATGCCCAGCATGTGTCGCGTATAAAGAATACATGCTTCAAAAGGGGCTATATCACGAGTTCTTTATGACAAGCTGTTCAGGAGCACTTCAATCTTCCAGCCTAGAGGAGTGACTCTCCAGGGCAGGATCCTGGCAGTCCCACTGGTCACAGGCGGGCTGATTTTCAGAAGAACTCAGCTTCCCTTTAGACACCTATACGAGGACCAGGTTTTCAATAGTGCTCATCCAGCAGCTCCCATTGTAACACTTATGACCAGATTTTTTTCCAAATATCTCCGCACCCACCAGGCCGAGCTCTTCTGAAAACACGGCCGCTTATTTTGGTGCCTCTGTAACCTGCTGTGAATGTGTGTAACAGGTCTCCCTCTGCACTGGATCCACAGCAGATCGGGGTGGGGGCGGGGCCTCAGGGGAAATGGCTGGGGCTTGGGGGAAATGGAGGCACGAGAGCAGGGGCTCACTGAGAAGGGGTGGCGTGGGGGGTCAGGGCCACAGTTTGGCTCCTCCACTTTTAGGGAGCTTCTGCTGCTCCTATCCCTGGTTCCCTCCCCTCCCTTTGTGAGTGCTCAGCCCTTCTGAAAATCCGGGCCAGGGCAGATGAAGCTGTGGAAAGCGCACGTACCCTTTTCAAGTCCTCCCATTCTCAGTGCTGTCCCGCACATCAGGTTTCTTGCAGGCTCTGCCTCTGAGCCTATGTTAGCTTCCAGGCTATTTAGCATCCAGAGTCTCTGTCTTTACATTATTGCCACTAGGACTGTATTAGTTACTTTAGCATTTGGACATGTTTGTGGCATCCATTACCTCTTTCTGCCATTTACCTTTTCATTCTCTTCCTTCCCCAATATTTTAGGTGTCTCATCAGTTGTTTTCTTTCCCTTAATTACATGGTGAACTTCCTCTCACTCACCCACACAGTTCTTTTTTTATTCCCCACTGTATTTATTACTCCCTAAAGCAAACAGCCTTTTTTTTTTTTTTTTTTCTTTCTTTTTTTTTTTTTCTTTTCTTTTCTTTTTTTTTTTTTTTTTTTTTTAACATGCAATTATTATTTTGCTTTACTCACCTTTCTATTGCACTAGGGCCAGATTTTCCAAAGTACTCACCACCCACATTTGACTCCACGTTTTCAAAAGACCCCACCACAAAACCTGACCATCCACATCACAATGGGAGTTAATTGTACAGGTTGAACCTCTCTGGCCCGGCAACCTCCGTAGTCTGGCATGATTTTATTTTATGTTTTCTTATGCTTTATCTACTTATTTCCTTGTGCCAATACAGTAAAATTGTGTAACAGCACTAACACTTTATGAAGAGAGCCGGTAAGCCTTGGCTAGGCGGCATTGCAAGAGTTGTTCCGTTTATTCGCCTCGACGAGATAAAAATAAAAAGAGACCCGTTCGCTACAATATTGACCTCCCGTGGTTCAGCAAATTCTCTGTCTCAGCACCAGTCAGCTCCTGAGGGTGCTGGATTAGAGACGTTCAACCTGTAGATGGAAATCTGGCCTCAAATTGTGGATATCGGTCATTTGAAAATCCCCTTTGAAGCCTTTTGAAATGTCTGGTGTATTTTTTCTCCTTATATGCACACACCTTTTTCTTTTATTTCGCTGATTAGATCTCACGTTCTGTCAAATTTTGCATTTACATGTTTATTTTTGGTCTACCCTACATTCCTATGATAGCTCTTTCACTTCTAACCTCACATCCTTAGTCATATTCTCTGTCTTACTAGTATTTCTTCCTCCGTTGTCAGTTTGCATGCATACTGAATTGGAAAGTGGGCCTATGCTAGCTGCACAAGCATACCTCCAGATTGATTTCCTTCTTAATACACCATTAAGAAGGTGCTTCTGCAGAGAGAGACACTGGGGCAGATCAGGGGACATCAGGCACTATGGGTCTTGAATGCTGGTCCACAAGGCTTTTTGAAGCTAGCAGGTTCCACACTGCCACCCAGGGACCTGCTAACTGTTGTCAGAAAAGGAGCTGAACTCAGACAGAGGACTCCAGTCCTGGGAGCTGATTGGCAGAACGCTGGGGGCTTTGATTGGTTCACAGCCCCTATATAAACCCAGCCCTGAAACAGAAAGTTGTCCATGCAAACGGTATCCACCTTGCTCTGGACTGTGTGCTTCCTGCTTCTGTGGCTTGACTTTGTGGTATCTGACTCTGGTTATCGATCCATAGTTCTGCTCTCACATTTGTCTCCTGAATCGGATCTCCTGGTAACCTGACCCTGCCTGCCTCCTCACACTTGAATCTCAGTTGTGCCTATGGCCTCTCTCAGACTCTGACCTCCGGGTATCTGACCCGGCCTGATGCCTGACTTCTGCTTTGACCACTAAGTCAGATTGCCCATGTCCCAGTCGTGACATGGGAGAAGCCAGGACAACAGCTGGTAGATCTATGATTTTTGTGGGCTCCCCAACCATTCCCAACCCCCATATCCCCACACAGGTGGGAAGTAAGAACAGCAAAGGCTACTGCAGCCACTGAGCAGCTCTGCTTCCACTTCACGGCCCGATGGGGAAGGATTTCTCTCCATATACATGCACAGGTGGGCAACTAGATCCCATTATGGAATGATTCCATGGAACCTCTCTAAGATTCAAACCACAGAGTTTCCTGACTCCTGGCCTTTCCATGCATTTTTCAGGGAGATTGTGAGCAGTAATTGGCTGGCTGCCGTGCTAGCCTCCTAGGCCCTAAGCCAGTGAAATGATCCTGTGAGGTCAGTATCTTTAATGTCTATTGAACTGCTATTCAAAAAGAAGGGTTTGCTTGTGGTGAAGGCACTGGTTTCAGACTCAGGAGATCTGCATTCATCTCCTGGCTTGGATACAGACATCTTGTCTGACCTTAAGTAAGTTATTTCATCTCTTTGTGTTTCAGTGCCTCATGTATCAAATGAGGAGAACACTTTTAAATTATAACCTCTTTAAGGCGGGGATTATATTTTACTCTGGGTATACAGAGCCTCGTTGGGACCTAATCGGGACTAGTCCTGGTTGGGACCTCAAGGCACTAACGGAATACAAATAATGATCGTGACTGAAGTCAATGGTAGTGGGGGGTAGCTCTGTACCAGCGTTTTTTAAACGGGGTGTCCCGATTCAAAAGGAGGTTGCAAGCCTATTGTGGGGGGAGAGGTCACGGTATTGCCATTCTTACTTCTGCTGGGTGGCTGGAGAGTGGTGGCTGCTGGCTGGGTGCCCAGCTATGAAGGCAGCGCTGCCACCACCATCCGCGCAGAAGCAAGCGTGACATGGTATGGGGAGGAAGGGGAGTTGTCACAGCCTGAAATATTTTCAAAGGGGGTCCCAGGAAAAAAAGTTTGAGATCCCCTGCTCTATACCTTACAGGAGTGGGCCTTAAAATGGCAGACACTTCATTCTAGTGCTGCATTATGAACGTGCGCACTACAGATACGTGCCATGATGCTCTGAAGATGTCCCATTCCTATGCATGCTTTTGGTCCTGCAATATTAATTAAGGCTTCTATTAAAGATTTAACACCACCTGTCCCTCTGTATCTGGTGGCTGTGCACTGCAGCGCTGGAGAAGAAAAGCAAAAATCAAGTAGCTGCTGCAATGCCACCCTGGCTTCCTGCGAGTTCCCAAATATCTCCTCCTCGAGCTCACAGTGTAACAGAATATAGAGCTATTTCTATTTAAAACTTGTAATGACCCAGGAAATGTGTGCGTGGAGCAGGGAGCGAAGGGGCTGGAAATGGACTGGCTATTTATAAACACCAAGCTGATGTCAGTTTGAACGAGATGAGTTTTCCAAATCTTACATCCAGTTAGGGAGATGACAGATCTGTAACACTAAAAAATGTACCAAAGTGCAGTGGGGCTTTCTACTCATAATACATTCATTCATCTGCAGCATGTGACTAGTTCTTTCTCTGCTCTGTAAGTAATTACCTCCTTAGGTTACTGAGGACCAAGCAGCAAATGAAACAAGACATATGGGGTAAAGTCAAGTTAACCCACACCTAGGCTAGGCAGAATTGCAGTGCCTACTTGAGGTAGGGCATAAACTGCTCCTCTGGAGGCACATACCTCTCTAAGGACTGGGAAATCTGAATGCCTCCAATTCTCCCCCAGGGCAGTACACAATGCAGTGAACCCATACCACAGACGAACCCGATATGAAGAGTTTTCTTTTTATACAAATCTCTACTGCAGATTTTCAGATGAGACTGAATCAGCTTATAATGCTGGATAGAACGCACCCAGGATTCTCTGGTAGGACGCAGCGCGAAGTGTTGCTACATTATACCTGCTTACTTACAGAAGCAAGATGCAAGGAAACAAGGTGAGAGATACAGGGACCCAGCTGGAAAGGCTCCTGGAATGCAGTGGGCTAGGAGGGATTTTTGGAAAGAATTTTAACAATGCCAGCTGCTGTTAAATGGGGACTGTCCCTTTTCAGGAGGGGAGGTGTGTTAGTGATGGATGCACAGACTGAGTAGGAACCGGGGTGATTTAGTACACAGGCTTTGGGATCACACCACAGTTTTTCTGTTTGGGAAGGAAAAACCACGCATCTACTTCAATGCTGAGATTTCCCAGCAGAAAACCCAGAGATTCTTACGTGGGCGATATTCAGAATCTTCCAGATATCAGTAAAGTGTGTGAAGTGTTTTATCCTCAGAGCAGGCACACTTGCTAGGAAAATAATTGTTAAAAATCTAGAAGTCAGCAAACAAAATTAACGAGGGCTGACGTAGCAATTATGGGTATGACAAGTATCCTGTCATATGGGCCCATCTCTTGTAAGTCTATGATTGAGCATGGCGATTGTGGCCAACCATCTGTTTCAGGTATGTAGGGTTGCATACATTTCATATCAATTCAGTGAGACTGATTTGTCCCTGGCATCAGTGCCTTGCAGCCTTACACGGGGTTCAATATGGGTCTGTAGGATTTCTCTCTGACAGTGGATTTGTAGTGATATTTTGTTTTCTGTTGAGAAACATGCACGTCTTCTTCTTACTCTTCATTAAAAATATTAAAAACCTATTAACCTCCCCTCCAAAATTCATGTTCAAAATTACATGTTTATAAAAGGTGTTGTATAAAAGGAATTTTAAATCAGTAAAATTCCATTGTGATTAAGATGGAAAACTGAATCTGCAAAGCACTCCCCCCTTAACACCAGGGGACAACTTATTCCATCCCTGATGAGGGCAGTTTGTGCCATAAGGAACAACTCTGAGAAAGGGGATAGGTGGAGTTGCACTGTCCAAGAGGAAGCACCAGCTGGCCAGGCTATGGGCTCGGAGTGGGAGTCGTCCATGATCCTGGCTGGCACTCCATGGGGGGAGAAGGGGTAGCGGGGGAATGTATAGATTGCAATTGTGCCTGAGCCACCTGCGTAAGTGAGACAAGAGTGGGCAGTTCCCACACAAGGACTAGCCACATGCTGCTGCTTCTCTCTTTAGGTCACTACATGTTCGCATCACCATAGTCACAATGAGACTCTCGGTCATTCGTGGATTTTATCGTAACACTGCCTTTGGGAAATATTATTCCCCTTTTACAGAAGGGGGACTCGGAAACAGAGCAGGCTAGAGGTAAAATTTTCAAAAACAACCATGTGGTGGCTTTCAATGAGACTCAGGAGCCTAAGTCTCTTAGGATATGTCTACACTACCCGCCAGATCAGCGGGTTGCGATCGATCTATCGGGGATTGATTTATCGCGTCTAGTGTAGATGTGATAAATCGATCCCCGATCGCTCTCCCGTCGACTGCTGAACTCCAGCTCGGCGAGAGACGGAAGCAAAGTCGACAGGGGAGCAGTGGCCGTCGATCCCGCGCCGCGAGGACGCAAAGTAAGTAATTCTAAGTCGATCTAAGATACGTCGACTTCAGCTATGCTATTCTCATAGCTGAAGTTGCGTATCTTAGATCGATCTCCCCCCCCTAGTGTAGACCAGGCCTTAGAGGCTTTTGATATTTTTACCTTAAGGGACTTGTCCAGGGTCATGGAGACAATCTGGGGGATCTGTCTGTACAACTTGTAAATTCTAGTTGCTACAATGAAGTTGTGACTATGAAAACTGCTGTATCAGTGAATGCCTCTAGGTAAAGGTGAAATCCACCATGGGCTGGCAGGGCTGTGTCTCATCTCTGCCAGCCCAGGGACAACAGTGGGTCATTAGAATTTAATGACCAGACAATAGGTACACAGAAGAGGTTGCCTGAGCAGAGAAACCAGTTCTCTCCAAATTCTCTCACCACCAGTCTGAGGGGTTGGAGAGTGGACGCAGAACAAAGTCGCCATGGGGGTGACGCTAGCCTTTAAAAAGGACTCTCAGGAGGAAGACTGCAGGAGACACACAGGAAGTTTGAGGCAGGACAGAGGAAGGGGACAGAGCGGACAAGCTCAGAGAAGGCGAGCTGGTGGGAGAAAGCTCCATATTTCAGAACGCAAGCCTTGCACTGCAGCAGAAGGTACCTGGATGCCCCAGATGACTTTAACCCCAGCCCAAAGAATGCCCCAGAGAGGTGAGGAAACTAAGGCAGGAACATGCCTGGAGGGTTTATTATTTTTGTTTAGAGCGGTGGTTCAGCGCTGGTTCCAGAGGCTGGGCAGTGGGCCACGGGGTTGCAGCTCTCATGAAGGGTGCTAGACATTGGGTCTGCACCCGGACAGTGTGCCTGTGGACCCCAAGACAGGTCAGTGCCTGGATGCTGTTCGGACTCCAGAGGTTTAAAACACACAGGGATGCAGTCTGGTCAGTGGCCAAGAGGGGGCACTCAACCAGAGCAAATACAGTCACATCAGCCCGTCTCTAACCCTAGAATAGTGCCCAATCCACTAGACCGTCTTTCCTCCCTTCTCATCCTATCTCACTTAAGAAAGGAGGCTATTTTTAAAGCAGCCTGTTAACATTACATAAAATCCCATATGGAATAAAAAAGACAAGCACAAAGATAGCATGAGCTGCCTTTCAGATTTACATCCATTGCTTCCAGCTGTCACTTGGCATCCTCCGCATTGTAACGACTGAAGTTAGGGCCCCCCTACGCTGATTTAACACCTGTTTAACCACTCTTGACACTGGTCACATGCATTACTGATAAGTGGGATTTATGGTGCTGTCTTGATTAAGCAACCGTGATTGCCATTGATATTATTAAGATGGCTCCCTGGGAGATATCCCAGTCAAAGTAACTGCCTCAATTAACCATATCCCAATTTGGGGGGGCTAAATGGTGCGAACATAGAGATAAAAAAGGCCGGTGTTTCAAATGCTCATTTTTTAATTGGAGCAATGTTTAATACAGAGCTTTAAAATTAGAGGCCTGTTCTCCTCCCTAGGAAAGCAGGAAATGTGGACTTTTCTAAGGATCCCTCCTTTGGGTAGTTGCACACTCCCACGCCAAAGAAGAAGAGAAGGGCAAGGATTCCACTTCCATAGAATGGACAGGGCTCAAGTGATGAGCAACTATCCAATATTCTGTTTTATCCTCACTGCTCCGTATTTGGCCCCAGGCCTTATTCGCTGCCCACTATTCACACCCTGCTCTGAAGACAGGATTATTAAATTTCCTCACAGGCTTTTCTCATCACTATGCTAACCGAGTGCTTCACAAATATTAATTGGCTTCTCAACACCCTGGCGAGGTCAGGGCATATTATTCCCATTATACAGATGGGGAACTGAGGCCCAGAGCAATTAAGGTCCAAAAGCATCCACTAATTTTGGATCCCCAGTTTCAGAGGCCCAAGACCTGATTTTCCAGAGAACTTAGTATTATGTAGTGCTTTATATGTTCATTGACTTCAGTCGCAACTGCGAATGCTCAACACTAAGTCTCACTGAATGTCACTCCCACATGCATATCACTTTTGAAAATGGGATCTAGGCTCAATGGGAGTTAAGCATCTGGGCTTCAAGCCACTCAGGTGCTTTTGAAAATTTCACCCTAAATTCTTGCCCTGAAGAGCTTGCAGTTTAAGGCCCACCCCTGAATGGTGTTGGCTTCAGGTAAAGGGTGGGAGGAAGGCAGGAACATGCAGTGACCCAGGGTGCTAAGAAGATTTGGGCCCCCCACACCTCCCTCGCCAAGGGGCCCCGCCCCCTGCTCCTCCTCGTTCGAGGCCCCACCCCATGACCGGGCTGGAAGCCAGAGCCAGGCCATGGTAAGAGCCACCCAGGGAACCTGGGCCACATGGGGGAGCCCCAAACTCTCCACCTGCCCTAGGTGGTGCGCCCCAGCAGGCAGAGAGACAGGCCAGGGCTGCCCTTGGACACCCCAACCTCCCACCCAGGTCCAGCTTCTGGCCTGGCCAGGGGGCAGGGCCTCAGGGGGAAGAGGAGGAGCAGGGGGTGGGGCCCCCAGGGAACAAGGAGGAGTAGGGGTGCGGGGCCACAGTTCTGGCACCGGAGGCCCCCCCCCACTTCTACACAGGTTCCAGAGCCCCTGCAAAGGCCTGTTAATCTGGAGGAAGGAGGAAGGCTCTCAGCAGTTTTAAGGATGGACCCCCTAAAAAACTTCTTTTCCATTTTCTATGGCACTGCAGAAGCCAGTCACCCAGCCAGCACTCTACCAATGCAAACACGTCCTGAAGAATTATTCGCCCACGCTTTCCTTCTGGCAAACTCCCTTTAACAGTAACAGGCTTATCCCTTCCTCGAGGAGAACAGTTAACACCGTAAATGTGTGAGCCACCCAAGCACATGAAAATGCAAGGACTAGTTCTGTATGCAAATCAGTACCATGGAAACAAAGAAATGCCAGCGCTGAGTTAAGGGCAATCAGCCGTCACCAGAGGAGCAGTGATTCAAGGGCTAAAGAAAAAGGCTGTCAACAGGATTACTTAAGAGGGATAGCGTTTCACTGTGTCGTTTGCATTAATACTGAACTATGGTATTTATATTCAACACGTCAATTGGTAACTTCATCACCAGCTAGCCCGTTATCGCTTGCATTGCCAAATAACAAAGAGCTAATAATTTGACCTGTAACCTATGGAAATGAGGGATTCAATTTTGGTTTTTTTCTTGTTTATTTTAATGACAATTGCTTTTCATTTCCAAAGGTTCTGAATTTTGCATATTCTTTATAAACGGTTTCCCGAGCAACTCTAGCCATGAAAGAGTTTCTCCTCCCCTTTGCTTTCACGTGGAAAGGAAACAGAGAGGCTCATGTATGTCTTCCCTATTTCATTTCTTTCCTTTGGGGATTTAAAAATAATGTTTTTTAATAAAATTAGCGATGAACAAATCACCTGTTGCAAAATAAGAACTGGTGTAAGCATTAGCACTATCTAAAGCAAACCGGGAAGCTACTCTGCTTCCTTAAGAAGTCAAGCAGTGAGCCAACCAGCCAGTCACCCTCCACCTACAGACAGATCCAGACAAATCCGCTGGGCCACCTGTCCAAAGATTTCCGGGGTCCGACTGTCCACTGCCTTGCACTTTGTGCAGTTACAGCAGTGCAAACAGGGCGTGAAACGCTACCAGCTCAAAAGGGCAGGGAAAGAGAGAGGATGAAATAACAGGGGTGTAGGGGAACAGAAAGAAGGAAACAGATACTGACGTAGGCAATGACACCAAGTGATGTGTTCTATAAAAGACAAAGGGGAAAGATGGTATAAACTCCCACTGATTTCAATGGGCTTTGGATCAGACTCACAGTAACTAGGGCTGGGCAAATAATTTGAGCTATCTGGCCAGCTCTGTAACTGGCCAACCGCTAGTCAGTAGTACATTACTCCAGAAACGTCAGAGAAATCAGCCAAATAATATGTTCTACCAACCTTAGTAGAACGTCACATGTACTAAATAGAATCCTGAACACATTGATGTCACGTTGAAATCAACACAATAAACAATACACAATAAAGCTGCAGGAGGGGGGGCATTATAGGTATTTCTCTTCCTGGAAGCTAGTATCAGACGTAGAGTATGTACGTGAGCAGGGAACTCATGCTCGTAGCTTGTAGTGTAGACCTAGCCCTAGTCTTCAAGCCAGCAGATGCTGGGTAAATTTTTGAAGCCCTTTTTCTTAGCCTTGTTCTGCTTTTAGTGGCCTCAACTTTCAAAAGTGACTTGTGATATGTTTGGGGGCTACCCAACTTGAGACACATCAGAAGTGTCTGATTTTCAGTAACTGGCTTGTGAATATCAGCTCATTTCAAGGTGTGGACCCAAAAACTGAGCAACCTAAACTCACCATTTGCTTTTCAAAATTTGTCTGAGAATGTCTAACGGGTGAGAGGCTTTCTGATCCAAAGAGGGTGCCTTGTGCAGATAGGCGCCGATTCCGTGGGTGCTCCAGGGGAGGAGTACCCATGGGAAAAAAAATACTGGATGCTCAGCACCCACCAGCCGGAACAGCTGATCGGCTGGGCTGATGATCAAATGTTTGGTGGTTGGGGGGGAGTGGTTTGGGGGAGGGCGGAGAGCAGCGAGAGGTGGGTGGGGGTCTCAGGGAGGGAGCAGAGCTGGGGCAGGAAGAGGCAGAGCGAGGGCAGGGCCTCAGGGGAAGGGGTAGAGTGGGGGCAGAGCGGAGGTGGAGCACCCGCAGGGAAAAATAAAAATCGGTGCCTATGTTTGTGCAGAGATGCATGCTATCTGGTCTGTCCCATCATCCTGTTTGATAAAAGGAAATAATTATTAAGTTGTTTGTTGCTTTAAGTTCGGCCACCGAGAGCTGTGAGTACTCTTCCGTACAAGAAGCACACAAGAGAACAACCAGTTACAATGCATGTGGTTCAGCTTATCTAGCACAGAGCGCTTATAAGGAGCAGAAGACAGATTGCAGAACAAAATCCAATACATGCACACCCAAGATAGCAGGATAAAGGAGGAAAGCACTCCCTTCACCAAGAAACAATTTGAATTCAAAAGGATTAAAAAATTCCCCTCCATCCTGCCAACAAAGTTAATTTCCCATGCCTATTCATCGTATTTTCCAATGAAATGCTCTATTTAACTACTGTAATATGGATGCCTTTAAACATTTCTACTTATAGACTACCCCGAATGCCACTGCAGTGGCCAATGACGCACTTTCAACAATTGCTCAACAGATTTTGAATCAGTTACTTCCTGTTTTGCACTCACTACAGGTCCAATGAACACTGAAGACAAAGGGTAGATTCCCCACTAATTTCAACAGGCATTGGATCAGGTAGATTCCCCACTAATTTCAATAGGCATTGGATCAGGCCCTCTGCTTCAAACAGTAAACAAATGAAAAAACAGAAATAATACTGCTGATATGCACATTAGCTGAACGCACAAGATGTATCAGAAAAATATAAATCCCTTTTTTTTTTTAAATTCCTGTTTATTCTAATTTCTTCCAAATTTGTTGTGTGGTATCAGAGTTGCAATGGGGATTCATCTTCCTTATTTAATGCTGGAAAAATATTTTCAGCAATAGAGAGAAAAAAAAATTCATTAAAGTCATAGCAAAATGTTATTGGTATTCTCCCTGTAACCTTTCTTTAAAGCCTCGTGTACTGATGCAAAAGCAAATAGAATTAATGCTCCAATTCTATTTTAAGAATGTTTAGGGTGTTTTTCCCATAAATATTTTAATGTGCCTATCTATGTTTTTTCATTGTATCCAAAGTATGGGAATTTTATATCACTGGAAATTGTAACCTAGATTCTAACCTCAAAATCTGCCGTTTACAATCCTGCATTCTTCCAAAATTCTAAGCTCTTTCAAGAAAAGACCAATGGACATTGAACCTCTGAGGTTGGAGTCCCACCCAGCCCATCTGAAGCAGTTTCAATGTAAGCGCTATTTGCCAACTTCCTGCTGCAAATCAATTGTGCAGAAGACCATGAATTGTTTTTTTTTTTTTTTGGGTTCTGATCATTTAAAACATTTCTGCACATTCAGGAACAGCCAGGGATATTCTAGAATCCAATCCACAATGGCTCCACCCTCTGTTCTTTTGTCCCTCTTTCCTATTGGAAGGACTGCCCTGCTGATCCTCAGCCCTGGCTCTTTCCAACATCTACTTCCTCCCTCCTGCTCCTCTGCTAACACCTCTATGCGGATGATTGACAGAACTACCTCTCTGCTCCAGATCGGTCTCCTTCCGTCCAAACTACAATCTAAGTCTGTTTCTCTGACATCTCCCCAGGGATGCCTAGTCATCAGCTAAGATTTCCCGCCTTTCTTGATCACTGTGGACAACACCACTTTGCTGCCCATCACTCAGGCCTGTAACCTGGGCGTCATCTACATCTTAGACCTCTCCTTCGGTCCTCACCTTCCGGCTACGTCTGAATCTTGCAGATTCATTCTGCGTAACATCTCTAAGGTACACCCTTCTTCTCCAGCCACACAGCAGGAGCGCTCATCATCTCACATCTCGGTTACGGCAACCAGGGCCGGCTCCAGCTTTTCTGCCACCCCAAGCAGCAAAAAAAAAAAAAAAAAAAAAAAAAAAGACGAGCAGGGGCGCTTCGGCGGCAGCTAAATCGCGCCGCTTCTTCGGCGGCAGTTTGGTGGCGGGTCCTCCCTCTCTTCCTCTTCAGCGGCAATTCGGCAGCAGCTCAAAGAGGAAGAGAGGGAATGAGGGACCTGCCACCGAATTGCCGCCGAAGACCCGGACGTGCCGCCCCGATACTGGACCGAGTGCCGCCCCTTTGAATTGGCCGCCCCAAGCACCTGCTTCCTACGCTGGTGCCTGGAGCCGGACCTGACGGCAACATCCTTCTCTCTGCCCTGGACAAATGCAGCCTGGCCCCACTCATATCCACTCAGTCTGTCGCTTTGCCCATATTGCTCCTCTCTTTGCATCCCTTCACTGTCTCCCCCTTTTCTATAGCATCAAACATACGGTACACGTCTTCCCTTTCGACGCTGGTCACGGTCTAGCCCCACCAGACAGATCATCTCTCATTTGCTATCGAGATGTCAGCTCCTACCTCCAATTGGCTCATGATGCCAGCCTCCATCGTCAACGTGTTAACTTGGCAAACAAACCCATGATGCTCCTCATGTTTAAGAAGAGCACCCCCATAAGCTACCTCGTTATCCTCCTTCAAACTCTCCTCTGCCGTGATGCCCAGAAAAAAACTGACACTGGTTCAGGTGCCAGGGTGCTGAGGCCGCTGCCAATCATGCTGACTAATATTTTCTCATTGTTTCCTTGTAATCCCCCTTTGTAATCTCTTGTTTTATGCTTAGATTGTAAACTCATTGGGGCACAGACCATCTTTTTGTTCAGTCTTTGTACAGCACCTAGCACAGTGGGGTCCTGGTCCATGACTGGGGCTCCAAAGCACTGCATTAGTACACAAAATAATAGTTACTCACTGCAGCTAATTCAACTCTAATCTATGAGAACCTGTCACAGCCACAAACTGTGGATTTAAGTCTTTAGGCAAAGCAGCAGGGCACTAAGATATCGACCGCTGCATGATCCCCACAGAGCCCATAAAGACTTTATGCCAGATTACCACCTCCCCTACAGCCCCAGGAACAGTTCTGGAGTGAGCCTGGCGCGTTAAGCAGCTGCTGTCCCTTCCTTGCTGCCGCTGCGCAGCAGTTCCCCTGCTGGAGAATCCGCCTAAGTGTGATTGCAGTCCTTTGACTTTTATAAGATAATGTTTGGCCCCCAGGCTGTAATGGCTGGGCGCCACTGCTCTGCCTAATCATGTCTGAATGACACTCTGGCTACATGAACTCACCTGCTGACTATCCAAAATCACAGCATGCACTGTGACTCTCTTCTGTCTCAGGGCTCGATCCTGCAACGCGGCTTCAACTCCCGTTAACTTCAATAGGTGCTGAGGATGCTCAGCCTTGAAGGAACCACTCTGCACCTTGCAGGATCAAGCCCAGTGTCCAGAAGGCATAAAAGGGGCAGGAGTTTTTTGTTGTCTTCCCCTGCGCCTCTGTCACCTACGATACAGAGTGTACCATGTGACCTCCTCTGTGCCCAATCCACAGAGGGTGCAAGTCTGGAACATCTCCCAGTTAGGCTGGTACTTCAGTACAAGCTGTAGAGACTGGTGCTTTTACTCCTGGAAGTGCCTAGGGTTGGCCAAGATGGCAGTCATCCCACATTCCCTGAGGAAGAGGGCATGGTCAAACCCAAACAGAACTGCATGAAAAACTCTTGCCATTACTTCAAATATGACTCATCTGCTTTCCAGTTTAACAAGCACATGCCGATATATATATTGGATTTCCCTTGCTGCCTTCACAGTCAATAACTTCCCTTCATAAGACTTATTTTATTTTTTCCAAACAGACATTAAATCTCCAGGTGTAAGTTGGGAACAGATGGTGTGGGATGCCAGGCTGTCAACTTCCCTTAACAAACCACAGGGCTTGTGTGCCCAACTCACCACCCACGGCGGCACAGATCCTTTCATGTCATCTCTGCGAGTGGAAAGCCACTTGTATGATCTAACGCAATCACAGGGATAGAGAAGAGTTGAAACCAGCTGAGAGTGCACTGATGGGGTGCCAATTCCTATTATAGTCTTTATTTACTCATAAATCATTACATAACTCATTTACATCACTCATTTTTAAAGTGGTACAGGAGTTTGTAGCGTGGATCAGCGTTCATGTCACACTCCCCATTAGTGCCCGGCCTGGGCGGGGAAGCGAACAATCCAGCCAGTGGACCAAATTCAGCGATGAATCCTGCTCACATGCCAACTGCGCATACATTAAAAAGCAGCAGAGCTGCCCAGTCACATGATTATATTGTTCCAAATTGGCACTTGGGAAATCGCTGGCAAATTCCCTGCCAGCCGCTCCCTCCTCCCATCAGCTGCTGGGTGTGCTGTCAAGACAGCACGTTTGATGACCGGGGAGCCATACATTGGTGGGTTGCTCAACGGCTCCCCATGCAGCTGCGTAAACAGAAGCAATATGTTGGCAGGCTCTGGAGAGCTCCCTCCAATTCTCTTAAGCCAGAGGGAAGGTGGTTGCAACAATGTGCCTCAAGCATGCAGAGTAGATCAAGGGAAGGAGACAGGAGGGGTCCAGTGATTTCCTCCTATTCCTAGTCTCTCCATTCTGGGAGAAGTCTATGGAGTACATAAACAGAAATAAAATGTATAATGAATGCCCAGCAAAGGGATCTAGGGGTTATAGTGGACCACAAGCTAAATATGAGTCAACAGTGTGATGCTGTTGCAAAAAAAGCAAACATGATTCTGGGATGTATTAACAGGTGTGTTGTGAGCAAGACACGAGAAGTCATTCTTCCGCTCTACTCTGCTCTGGTTAGGCCTCAGCTGGAGTATTGTGTCCAGTTCTGGGCACCGCATTTCAAGAAAGATGTGGAGAAATTGGAAAGGGTCCAGAGAAGAGCAACAAGAATGATTAAAGGTCTTGAGAACATGATCTATGAAGGAAGGCTGAAAGAATTGGGTTTGTTTAGTTTGGAAAAGAGAAGACTGAGAGGGGACATGATAGCAATTTTCAGGTATTTAAAAGGGTGTCATAAGGAGGAGGGAGAAAACTTGTTCACCTTAGCCTCTAAGGATAGAACAAGAAGCAATGGGCTTAAACTGCAGCAAGGGAGGTCTAGGTTGGAAATTAGGAAAAAGTTCCTAACTGTCAGGACTCCAGCACAAAATGCCCATTACTGACTTCCTTCTGTATACTCTACATCTAACTAAGACCTCCCCCGCCCCCGGCCATTCTGCAATGAACAACATCTCTGTGCAGAGCCTCATTGACGTCAATGGAACTCTGCCCTTGCAGAGTTGGTACTCATTGTACCAGCCAGCGTCCATCACCTATTCAAAAGGCACACCTTGTAACCTGCAATGGAGCTTGGACACAACAGTAAGACTGGGGTTGGGAACAGACCAAATTCCATTGCAATTTAAGGCATGTGATGATGAATGAGAGGCAGGGCAGGTAGCCAGGTTGCACAAGGCCTAGAAAAAAGGTTCAGGGTTCCGTCAGTCTTTAACTGCCTTGCAGGATGAGGTTCTAAAGCAGTGGTGTCTAAACACATGCCTAACTTCGACCATGACAGCAGACCTGCTGGGCCAGATTCACCATTGTTCTGCGCCTCGTGCAGCCGTTTACCCCTGTGAAAAATGGGTGTAAATCGACTAGCATGTAGCATTCACTTAGCACTGAAGAAAGTGACTATGCAATGTGCAGGTCAAGGAATCTGGCCCATTAACTTCAAGAGAATTCATTGGATTACTGTTACGTATGCAGTTGAGCGCTTTGGCGGATTGGGGCCTGCAGTTAAATAATTTCTATGGAGGCCTAGACACTCTGAATATAGAAATGAAGTGTTAATTTGTTCTCAAGTGATTTGTCTGTGCCATTTCCCCCTCTGCTACTTCCTACACAGTCAGTGATACATACGTAGGCTTCTTGTAAGTTTTGCCATCAGAAGAGCAATGCATTGCTTTTATAGATACAATCAATACTGCAATCCTTGAAAATAAAATTAAGTGAAATGATAGTCCTAACCCAAGTTCCTATTACAGCCAGGCAGTTAAATTAAGCTGTGAAAAAAATCACATGTTGTAAATAACTCTTGAAGTTCCATCCCTCATGTTTGTTTACACGTCTGCAAAATTAACAGCAAATGCTTTGGCAGAAATTCAGCGGCGACATGCTCACTCTTCCAATTTAAAGGTGGAATTAAATGCTTTTATTTAAAGGTAACAATAAACAAAATTATTTGAGCTCCTAAATCATTGAGGTAAGAGGACGCTGGGGAAGAATACTGTTGAGCCAACAAAGAACTCTGCTGGTAGCGTGGTATGACACACATCATAATCTCTCTAGTCCTTGACAATTGAAAAAGTGGGCCCTTGAGCATCTGCTGCCCTTTGTCAATATGATATACTGATTGCTTGTGACAGGTGAATAAGGAAGGAAGAGGGGAAGAAAGTCAAGGGCAAACATCTTTTGCTGAATCTTGCTGATTGCAGTGTAAACTCTTTCTGAAATATTATGCCATCGTTTTGCAGGACTCAAGGAAAGTGATAGCATCTGCAAAGTCAGGACCAGCTGAACTTTTCTGGGTGATGAACAACCTGGTTAATTAGGGCTGTTTACATACTTTGACAAATCCAAGCATTTTGGGAGTGGTTCCATCTCGGGTCTCCTTGAATTTGTCAACTTGGTTTCAAGCTTGGGGAGGGCACATAGAGTTTATTAGTTGCATACGTCCCATCATGACGATGGATGAAGATTAGGTGTCTACGTAGATTCTTTTAGACCAATCCACTGCCTTTAATGACAATGACCATGATGTGTTGACATCCCATGTGAAAAAAAGTTAAAATAGTGCAGGCTGATACAGGCAAATCATTGTATATCTTCAACAGCAATATCTTTATCTTAAGTTAAGTTCTGCCCCAGGTCTAGCACTAAGGAGGAAAATTGTTGGGAGAAATGTAATGGATTTATTAATGCCAAGAAACATTTATTTAAAAAAATCAGCAAGCTAGAATTTACAGAGATGTGTTATAATGAGTCATACATGTAAAATGGGAGATTTTCAAAATAATTTAAGATTTGCAAGTTTTCCTACTGGCTCATGTTGCTTTTGCTTGAACAGCACCATAAAGCAGGCAGCGCCAATATGCAGGTTCACACTATGTTTATATACAAGCACTTCATAGGGAATGCACTGTGTGAAACCGCAGATAATTTTTTAGCAGAAATACGGACTCGCTGCAATAATTCACCTAAAGTAAAATCCCCAGATTCACCTGGCTGTTTTTCTCTGTGGTACCATCAGAGCACTTTTGAGGATTTAGGAAATTCCCTGGAGTGGCTGAATATCTGCAGATTTAGGGAAACTTTAGGTAAAATAAGAATGACGCAGAGATAAAAAAGAATAATTAATTGAAATCTGACTTAGAGGTACATTTTCAGGGGGAACAGAAGGCTCAGGGGATTAATAATGGCCCAGAGAGCTTTTTACTTCTAGGTCATCGCTACTGATCCAGATCAGAGTGGCTGTTACCAAACATTGTTGCTATCTGCTAGCTGTTTGGTGGCTTACAATGGTTACCCATCAACCTTGCGGGAAGTTTTACAAGAGGCCACGGTAAGATGATCAAAGAGACTGACTTCCCTCTCAACAAGAAGCGCAGGGATGAAACACATTGGTAGGAGACTGGAGGGAAGCTTGTACTGCTGCTTTGCATATTGTATCTGTTCTGCAGATGGACAAAGGACTTCCATCTCCGGGACTGTCCGCATGACCTCTTACCTAAGCACTAAATTCACTTTAGCACTACAGAACTTATCCTGAGCAAGTGAGCTTCACTTACATAACAACGTGCTGCAAAGCCAGCAAGGCTGAGGCTACGTCTACACTACCACAGGACGTCCACCTAAGTTACGCAATTCCAGCTACGCGAATAATATAGCAGGAGTCGACGTGACTTAGGTCAACTTACTGCGGGGTCTACCTTACTCCTCTCATTCCCAGTGGAGTACCAGGGTTGACCGGAGAGCGCTCTGCCATCGATTTAGCGGGTCTTCACTAGGCCCGCTAAATCGACCCCCTGTGCATCGATCACCGGAGCGTCGATCCCACGGTAGTGTAGACATAGCCCAAGGGAGTGAAACCTCAGCTTTAATGCGTGTCACAAGGCCCAGCCATCACTGTGAGACAACAGTTGGTTTAGCAAAGGGAGAAGCAGATACGGCCTGCTGCACCCCTTCTATCATAGGTGAGATTTTCATCACGAAGTCCCTCTGAGGGCTCAGCACCGATTCACCTCCCAATACATAATACATAATTCCCTCTGCATAAGGTATGCGTGGTCCCACGTATGTGGCTTCGGTACATAACCCCATGTGATGTGGATATCTGCCAGGCAACTTTCACTAGCAGGAACAGAAGTTTTCTGGACAGCTTGATATGAACTTCTGAAGAGGAGGAGACATTTTCAGGGAACTATTAATGGCCCTTTAATGCCTGAAAAGCAATTTTGGACTAGTAACGAAACATCCTCAGAATCCTCTGAAAGCTGTCTCAGCCATTCTGCAGATCAATAGTGTCTTCTCCCAGTCATCATTCAGCGAGCCTCTTTATTACTGCATATTCGTTTGCCTTTGTTTGTCCATCCTCTACAGCTTTTCAGTGTTTTATCAATAAAATCTTAATGACGTGCATTATTCAGAGGTCACTTTTAACCATTTGCTTGTCAAATCCCTGGTTAACCTGGATTGCTCTGGGAGAATTGGACTCAATGCATTATCACTGCACTAACATTAGGTAAGGGTCCATCATACGACAATGTTATCAATAAAGGATGCGTTGTAGTTATTTTGCCTTCCAGGCCACAGTTCTGTACTTCAGTGTTTGTGGTTTTGTGTTGCTGTAGCTTTCCACTACCTTAGCAACCACTTAAGAGTAGTTATTCTCGGCTCTCAGCAATTACCAGAAAAAAAATCAAATTCAAACTGTTTCCACCCAAAGGAGAAAATGAATTGAAGGAGCTGACAGAAACCTTCACTCACGCAACACTGATTGCCGCCATCTCTAACTGTGCTTCAGAAACCAAACTCATGCGAGTGCCACAGAGTAAACAAACTGGCTGCCAGGTAAGAAAACTGCTTGCCTGTCACTCAGAGCACTTAGTCACCAGTTGATCAAATGGAAACATGGAAGTCACTTTTTGACATTCAGATGAGATTTCATTTGTCCTCTGACACTTCCAGATCAACTGAGGAGGGGAAGCAGTATTCTGACAGACAATCAGAGGAGAATGAATTTTATTATAAGGTTTGCTGTCTAGGCAAATTAATAGCCTAGCTCTAAATTTTGGTTTCTAACAAAGGCTATAGATAGAGCTGTGCAAACCCTTCGAGTTACAACTCAAAACTGACTTGGTAAATATTATTACAGGTTTCAGAGTGGTAGCCGTGTTAGTCTGAATCAGCAAAAACAACGAGGAGTCCTTGTGGCACCTTAGAGACTAACAAATTTATTTGGGTATAAGCTTTTGTGGGCTATAGCCCACTTCATCAGATGCATGAAGTGAAAAATACAGGAGCAGGTATAAATACATGAAAGGATGGGGGTTGCTTTACCAAGTGTGAGGTCAGTCTAACAAGATAAATCAATTAACAGCAGGATACCAAGGGAGGAAAAATAACTTTTGAAGTGGTAAGAGTGTGGCCCATTACAGACAGTTGACAAGAAGGTGTGAGTAACAGTAGGGAGAAATTAGTATTGGGGAAATTAAGTTTAGGTTTTGTAATGACCCAACCACTCCCAGTCTTTATTCAGGCCTAATCTGATGGTATCCAGTTTGCAAATTAATTCCAGTTCTGCAGTTTCACATTGGAGTTTGTTTTTGAAGTTTTTTTGTGGAAGAATTGTCACTTTGAGGTCTGTTATTGAGTGACCAGAGAGACTGAAGTGTTCTCCTACTGGTTTTTGAATGTTATGATTCCTGATGTCAGATTTGTGTCCATTTATTATTTTGCGTAGAGTCTCTCCAGTTTGGCCAATGTACATGGCAGAGGGGCATTGCTGGCACATGATGGCATATATCACATTGGTAGATGTGCAGGTGAACGAGCCCCGGATGGTGTGGCTGATGTGGTTAGGTCCTATGATGGTGTCCCTTGAATAGATATGTGGACAGAGTAGGGCACCGGAGTTTGTAGCAGGGTTTGGTTCCTGGGTTGGTGTTTTCGTTGTGTGGTGTGTAGTTGCTGGTGAGTATTTGTTTCAGGTTGGGGGGCTGTCTGTAAGCGAGGACTGGCCTGTCTCCCAAGGTCTGTGAGAGTGAGGGATCGTCCTTCAGGATAGGTTGTAGATCCTTGATGATGTGCTGGAGAGGTTTTAGTTTGGGGCTGTAGGTGACGGCTAGTGGCGTTCGGTTACTTTCTTTGTTGGGCCTGTCTTGTAGTAGGTGACTTCTCAGTACCCTTCTGGCTCTGTCAGTCTGTTTCTTCACTTCACCAGGTGGGTATTGCAGTTTTAAGAACGCTTGATAGAGATTCTGTAGGTGTTTGTCTCTGTCTGAGGGATCGGAGCAAATGCGATTGTATCGTAGAGCTTGGCTGTAGACAATGGATCATGTGATGTGGTCTGGATGAAAGCTGGAGGCATGTAGGTAAGTATAGCGGTAGTAGGTTTCCGGTATAGGGTGGTGTTTATGTGACCATCACTTATTAGCACTGTAGTGTCTAGGAAGTGGACCTCTTGTGTGGACTGGTCACATTTATCTCATTAGACTGATCTCACACTTGTTAAAGCAACCCCCATCCTTTCATGTATTTATACCTGCTCCTGTATTTTTCACTGTATGCATCTGATGAAGTGGACTCTAGCCCACGAAAGCTTATGCCCAAATAAATTTGTTAGTCTCTAAGGTGCCACAAGGATGTCTCATTGTTTTTATTATTATTATTACAGTAGCACCTAGTGGCCCTAATTGTGGTAGGCACTGCAAACACAGTGTCTGCCTTAAAGAGCTTACAGTCAAAACACACAAGAGAGATAAAGGGTGGGAGAAAGGAAGTATTATTACCCCACATTTTACAGATGGGAGAATTGAGGCCCAGACATTAAGTGACCTTCCCACAGGAAATCTGTAGCAGAGCTGGAAACCAAATGCCGGTCTCCCAAGAACCAGTCCAGCAGTTTAACCACAAAACCATCCTTCCTCCCAATTAACAAATATAGGTTTGCTATAGGGGTGTGAGTGTACAAGTCTTGAAGTTACAAGTCTGCATATGGGTGTGAGTGTAAACAGACATGTCTCACCTGTCAAGGGGATGGAAAGGTAAGGAAGCAGCACAAAAAAGCAACCAGCAGGAATAGATAAGAAAACTAGCCTCCACCTTTCCCGTTAACTGCTTTTCCTCCTTCCCCTTCCCCACCTCTTTGTATAAAATAAATTATCTATTCACCAATGTAATGCACATGCAATTTACTCCAATTTACATCGCTACTGAATTTGACTGCACCGTCTGCACAAAGGTAAACTGCAGTCTAAAAATGGTCGTGAGAAGAAAGTGAAATAAAACACAGGCGACTGAAGTTGTGAGAATTAGTTGAAGAGGTTACAACAAGAGGTTAAAGTGGCTGAAAAACCATCCTGGGTAATTCTGGAGATTGTCAGCAAGAACTTCCCTTGAGAGCAGTATATGTAATTTTAAAAGAAAGAATTTGACGTTGTTTATTCATGCAAATATTAAACCCTTCTGGCATCTTAACAAAAAGCAGCAACTATTTTTAGAAGTGGATACTATTTCCCTATGGCTGTGGTGCAACAGAGACATGTTACGAGAGAATACAGGTCAAGAAAGGGCACCCTAAAGGACTATAAAAACTTACTGTGCGGTACTAGGATGCATTATAATCCCCAACAGAGCAACTTCCAATGCATTTCTTAGCCACAATATGGGATGACAGGTTTGCACTGGCTTAAAATTTTCCTCAAATATGTGATCTAAACAAGACTCAGTGAATGAGTCTGTGTGTGAGGGGGGGCGGGATGTAGGTATATCCATCTCCAGTCATTTAATCAGTGAGAGCTATTCGTAAAAAAGAAGAGTAATTGTTATTAGTTGTCAAATTAAGCAATTTCACTGAGACTAGGACAGAAATAAATAAACCCATGTTAGTTTTAGTGTGTTCAGATTTCCACTTGTACCCAGATGATTCATCAGTGTTGTAGGATTACAGCACACGCTTGGCCGACAGAAGAAGAAAAACAAGGATTGCATAAAGCATGTTCCGGGACGTTAGCACTATTTTAACTCATGATGAGATTGATACCATGGTCTCTGGCAAAACACCCACAGGCATCAGTGAGCATGTAATCTGGATAAGGACTGTAGGATCAGTCACAGACTGATCTGTATGCAGACTGTGATAAGTGGTGATTTTATGACAAAGCTGAAACTTAGAGGGATGCATTAGACAAGTCCCAATTATTGGTGACATGGTACAACTAATCTCCTCTGTAACATGTTGAAAACTTTATCCTAGAGTAACACATGAAGGACTGCTGGGTTTATTTATATATGCTAGGAACAGTATCAGGTCAAAAATTCTCAGGTCTCAGATTCTCAAAGAACATTTACTTAGTTTACAAGAACACCTTAGAAAATTCTCTCAAATTAGACAATGAATACACATTAGTCAGTTTCAGTGTTGTTTTTAGTCCATTTTTAGTAAATGTCACTTTCAGGTTCTCAGGCACTGGCACATTTCTACCACTAGCAATGCTTGGGTTGGAAGTCACAACAGAAGGTTTATTTGGAAATGTTTCTATTGGTCTAAGAATAGGTAAAATGTGGGAGTTTTTCTACATTTTAAGCAAATTTAACCCACCAGCACAGTATATTAAATACTGCATTGGAAGATCTCTTCTCCATAAAATTGGGTATTCTGTAACAGTTTAAAATAATATTCTAACTACATACCTATTTCAACAAAGGAAACAAAGGAAAAACTACGAGCAAGATAAACAGATGAGTCAATCACTAAAGAGGAAAAATTTAAATATATTCAAAATAAACTAACAATTTTCTACAATCATGTACTATCCATTTTTTTTTTTAAAGGCAACAACTTGAACAGAATGAAATATCTGCCAGATTCCAAAGTGAGTTTTAAACAAAAGCCGGTATCAGTATTCTAAATTAGAAAATATATTTGAGAAGAGATACATGGCAGTTACTGAGATGCTGAGTCTGGGAACAGAAAAGGTCCATGGATCATGCTCCATTTCTCTGAGTTCTAGTTTGGGCAGTGGGGCAGGCAGGAGGGTTTGCATTTGATCTGATTGCAAACAAATACATTCTTAGCCCGATTTGCCAACATGCAGCACCCAGAATTCCAGCTGATGTCCCTGGGAGCTTGTAACAGAGCGCACTCCGCTCCTGCTCCCTGGTACCACAGAAACCTGCTCCGCCGGCCAGTTAGGTAGCAATTGTGTGTCATTTATTTAGGTTCCTCCACCAACACTTTACAGTTCTGTGTGGAAGTACAATTTAAAGTGCCCCTTGTCTCGTTAGCCCTCTCCCCAGGGCCCAGGAGTAGAAGAGGTCTCCCTTCCTCAAGAGCCCTCTGAATTTGAACTCAGCTAGCCCTACCCACTATCTTCCACCCACACTTCTTTCCTGTGCCTTTTGATCAGTCCTCAGAAGATGGGCTAATTAATCATCTAGCACCCCTTAGCCTGCCAGCTTGATTAGATAATTACATCCCTATCCCCAAACAGGCCACTCTGTGGGACCTAATTAGTACCAGAGTGATCAGTGTGCTGCCTCACCTGCTAACTCCAAGCACTCTGCCGCTGAGCTGACAGTGCCCAAACACCTGTAAAGCAATTAGACCCTAACGTTGGATCTCAATGCAAGAGTTAATTTCAAACAGCACTGACCAAGAGCACTAACTGCAGTGCCGAGTACAGATAGGTTGGGATCTCTAGGCACAATACAAAGAGTAAATCAATCAATCTATAAAACTTGCATTAGTAAAGACAGAGTTCACTTCTGAACGGGCAAATACCACGTGTGTGAAAGGCTCTGTACATTTCTCTCAGAATAAATCAGACTCTGAAGCAGTGAGACTGGAGTACTTATATGCAATTTGATGCTACACGGCGCTGAAGAGCTGGGAGGTGTTGAGATAAAAATCTCTGTGACGAAGGGAATCTTATTTGTTTTGATGTGACATCAATAAGGGCTTGTCTACACTCAGGACCGTCCCTAGCTATTCTGGGGCCCTTACGCAGCCCCCCCGTGGGCTATAGTGCAATCCTGACGTACACTCTCAGAAAGAGGTAATTAACCTAGCCAGTCATCGATGATATACATCAAGGGACTGAATGGATCACTAGCATGTGGTTTATTATTTAGATTTATCCTACACTACATAAAAGAATGCCTCTGTGGAGCTTTGGGAGACCTTGATAAACTCTTACATCTATAAATGCAACCAAACAAAAAGAGACTCAGGTATTTATCCATAAATAATACTATGATGGCAGTAACATGAACGTAACAAATATGGACTAATCTCCACCTCCCACTTGGCCACAGAATAACAGACGGATGGAAGTCCTTCAGAATTAAGTGGCTTTCAAATTGAACAAAAACCAACGGACAACTTTCTGGATAAATTTGGGTTTTGAAATAATTTATTTTTACATTTTTAAATGCTAGTTGTCAGTTACAAAAATAAAATGTAGCCAGTGCCTCTTTACAACACATACCATCACATTTTGCATTTTTGTTCGTAATCTTCTATATTTACTTTTTTCATCAATCAGGATGTGGGAAACCACACCACCGACAGATTCTCTGGACAGAAGCAGAGATGTAAGTGTGGTGAATTATTTTCCCTTCTCTTGTCTTTCTCCATCAGTTGTAACGGGGAGGAAGAGAAAAAGGGTCTTTGATACTGGCAAGCTCTAAAGGAAAAAAATAAAACCCGAATGAAAGTGTTTGTTTGGGGATGGGTTGTTTTGTTTTTAAATTAAAAAAAAAAAAAAAAAAGGTTTCATTTTCAGTTGCCGAAAGTAGAACAATTTTCAGGTTTTCAATGTAAGCCTGAACCTTTTCAATGAAAAGGGAAATCTTTTTTGCAGAGAAATTTCCATTTCTGTCGAGCAGCCATTTTCCATCAGTCCCCTTCCCTCCCCGTCAAAAAAACACTGACAGAAATTTTTATACAGGGCTTATTTAAGAAGGGGAGGAATAAAGGACCAGCCTCAGAGAGTTTGTGCAAGAAAAATAATAGTCCGTGAACATACAGTGTTTGATAAGAAATTTGTTGTTTGAAGAATTTGCAACTAAAACATTCGGTGCTCCTACACTGACAAGGTATATGCATTATCCAGCGCAGTAGGAGCCGTTTCATTACGTGGCACTGGGTTGAGGTTAGGATTGCAGGTGTTTTGAAGAGGAAAACTTACCACAATGGAGCTGTAGGCTAGGCCCACTCTTTGTTGGAAGGCATGACAGCAACTACATAACACCACTTGACTGATAAGAGATAGCCGCTCCTCAGTAGCAGCCAATGAGATCATCTGGATTAAAATGTCTCCCATGAATATCAAGCGGATCCGTGAAACATACAGAGTAACGGCTGTCTCACGGCAGTAATTTTTCCTGAAGAGCAGAATGCAGCGGTATTACATGACACATTTGGGATAAGGATTGTGGTGAAGCGTTTTGAGATCCCGAGTGGAAAAGCATTATATCCATGCAATGTACTATTATGATGATATATAGCTAAATCACAAAAGAATTTAAGACGGTGGTGCCCAAACTTTTCCTGTCATGCCCCCTCCCCTTACCAATAATGGAATCTGTCCGCGTGTCCCCCTCCATTACAGCACAGCACAGGCTTCCTCAGCAGAGGAGCTCGGGCTGAAGACAGAGCTGGGGGCAGAATTGGGGATGGGGGAGTAGCTGGGACTAGAAGCAGAGCTGGCCCGGGGGCAGAGAAGGAATGAGGGCAGAGCTGGGCTGGGGCCGGGAGCAGGAGGTGGAGTGGAGCTGCGGCTGGAGCTGGCCAGGGGGAGGGCAGGGGCTTGATAGCGCTCTGTCCCCGTGCCCCCTCCCCGCAGTGGGGGCTGGCCTAGGCCTTTCCATGTACCCCCAAATGTTCCTCCACACTTTCTAAGGGGGTGTGCCCCACAGTTTGGGGACCACCGATTTAAGAAAACATTAGAATAACAGAACTGGTCTACAATGTGGATTTAGCCGCTTGTCAGTCTGCATCAGTTGGAAATGTGGGTCCCTCTTTTTTTTTTCTCTCTCCACGTGTGGATGGCTGTGCAAACATTGCCTCTTTTACTAGGAAAAAACTACAACCTTGAAAGCTAATATTGCTGCAGCTGTATTTCTGGTCCCTTTCACTGTGCTTTTCTTTAAATGAGGCAGTTCTACTGCTGAGAAGATTTTCAGAATGAAAAACACTCCAGGCACAGACAGGTTGTATACTAAAGTATACTAACTTTATATAACTTTACCTGCCACGTCCGCAGGTTCAACCGATCGCAGCTCCCACTGGCCGCAGTTCGCCGTCCCAGGCCAATGGGGGCTGCGGGAAGCAGCGCGGGCCGAGGGATGTGCTGGCCGCCACTTCCCGCAGCCTCCATTGGCCTGGGACGGCGAACGGCGGCCAGTGGGAGCCACGATCAGTCGAACCTGCGGACGCGGCAGGTAAACAAACCGGCCCGGCCCGCCAGGGTCCTTACCCTGGCGAGCCGCGTGCCAAAGGTTACCGATCCCTGGTGTAAACGCTATCTACGCCGATGGGAGGAGTTCTCCCATCACTGTAGTTAATCCACCTCCGTGAGAGGTGGCAGCTAGGTTGATGGAAGAATTCTTCCAAAACCTAGCACGATCTACACCAGGGGTTAGGTCAGTTTAACTACATCGCTCAGGGGTGTCCATTTTTCACATGCCTCAGCCACATAGCTGGTTCGACCAGCCATGAGTAAGGTAAAGCCTGCACATTAGACACCTAGGCAGGGAACCAGCTGCAAGACACGAACAACTTTAATACAGGAAACAGAGTTAAATTTTCCAAAGCACCTAAGTGACACAGTAGCCTAAGTCCGATTAAAGTCAACAGGGCTTTGACATAGAACTTACTCCACACTATACAGACTGTGCCGATACAGTTACACTCCTACAGAAGGAGTTTCTCTCAGGATAGGGACGCCACTTTCCCAAACAACATTAGGGGCTTGTCTACACTACGAGGACTATAGCGGCATAGCTACAGCCCTGCAGCTATGCTACTGTAAACCAGTAGTGTAGATACACACTACAGTGATTGAAGGGCTTCTTCCACTATGTTAGTACCTCCACCTCCCTGAGGGACAGTAGCTAGATTGACAGAAGAATGCTTCCATGGACCTAGCCACGTCTACACTGGGGGTTTAGGTCGGCATAGCTCTGGTGTTCCAGGGTGTGGATGTTTCACACCCTGAGTGCTGTAGCTATGTCAACCTAATTTTTCAGTGCAGACCAGGCCTAGCTATGCTGACAGAAGCACTCTTCTCTTGGCATAGTTGCAGCTACACTGGGGGTATCGCTGGCACAGTTATATTGACTAGAGGGTGTTGGTTTTTTTCACACACCAACAGACACAGCTATACCAACAAAGCTTTGTAGTACAGACCTAGCTTTAGGCACCTATGTCAGTTAGTGGCTTTGCAAAATTAAATTCGGTGTCTTTTTTCACTGTTGCACTCACCTCTGCCCCCCCCCCCGCCCCTCAAATTGTGCGAATTATGACAAAACGGCTGAGAAACTTGTCTCTTCCTGCGTCATTAGTCCTTGTATTCCCAGATTTGTCTTTCTGATGTTGAAGAATAATAATAATTTTTCATTTTATTACAGCACACTAAAAGCATTTCATCTAACAACTTTATTACAGAAATTGTGTCTCCTATGTGTTTCTAAATGATAAAAGGCTGCATTAATTGTGGAGTCTCTCTGCTTTAGGTTTCATAAAGATTTTAGGGGAAGATTTTCAAAGGCACAAAGGGCAGCTAGGCAGCCTACTCCTACTTGAAGTCAATAGATGTTGGGTGTCTAAGGAAGCGATTTGCGAGGGCACAAATCGGTGTTAAAGAATTTACAACAGATGATCTCAATCACTGAAGTATGGAAGAGTTCCCTGCCACGAGCAATTACAAAATTGGGCTCAGCAATAAACAGGGCCCTGATCCTGCAAACACTTAGGCCTGCAATTATGTGCATGCCCTGACGTCAAAAGGACCATCCTTTGGTAGTCAAGTGAAGTGTGAGTATTTGCAGAAATGGGACCTAATTGATCTAAAAATATCACATCAAAGCAAACAAACCATACATTTTAAAAACCCCATAAACCACTCTGTGTTTTCTGGACTAGTTCTAAACATGACAAATTTCAAAATGACAGATCATGTGATTTTTAAGAAGTTTAGAACAAACTGAGTAAAGAGAATAATACATATTAAACAGAATTCCTACGGCATCGCTTAACTGGGAAATGAAGATGTTATTGCATAAACCTAGTAAATATTCATTCTTACAGGGGATGAGAAATATATTTCCAGTGCAGATAAAATGGCTTGAAGAAAAACCAGTTACTTCAATACTTTTCTTGCCTCATTACTGTCTTCAAAGAAGACGGAACTACATAACATGTTAGCTACCTGACTGATGCTAAACATGACGCAAGCCAAATTTTATCAAACAATGGTGAAACTAAATGTCAACATCAAACAGCTGTTCCTCATTATGCCTTAAAAATCTTCTTATTTTTCCCTGCATTGCTACACTGTCAGGATGGAATATGTGCTGCTTGCTAGAAATGGAGTCTAATTATTCAGCCATGTTTCTTGTCATACATGTACATACGATCCTCATGTCAGCACTGACCCTTGTCTATGTTATATAGGTAGGCCACAGGGTCCATATTCCTAGGACACCTATATAAATATTAAATTAGGACATTAATCTTATTTCTGCTGCTTGCAATTTACAAAATTGACATTAATCAAACTTACCATGAAGTGGAATGACCAGGTGAAATGTATTATTTGCACAGCCATTATTTTAATTTTGATGTTAATTCCCAATAAATATATTTGAACATTGTTAAATATTATAGACCTGATCTTGAAGTTCCTATACCGGTAAAACTCTCGCTGGAGTATTTGGTCTACATAAGGGAGGTACAATCAGTGCACCAGAACCTATGCAAATCAGCTCAAACACCAGTAAGTGAAAAACAAACACCTACCTTCAGTATCGCTTAGGGTAATGCCATGGCAGCAAAACTTGGGGGCTATATTACATAATGACTCAATGGCTGTTAATCTAATTGTCAACCTGCCAGTATTTCCAATCAAGGAACTTATGATGACAAATAGCCTGTGTCTAAGCCTTGAAAATGTTTTAGCGAATTAAAGCTGCAAAGGCCTGGGCGCTTCAGTTAAAGAAAGGAGAAAACATATCTATACATCTATTAGAAGAACTGGGTTAAAACAGATGATATGTCTGAATTATTGAATGACACATCTACAGCTAACTCGTCATCTATATGAGAAAAAATCGTAACAGATGGGAAAATCTGCATTTTGACTGGCAGCGTTTCCTCCAAACTGTCACGTTGTGGGTTGCCCTCCACATCACAGGTGGGGTACTGCCCCACTTCTAACCCCGTGGATTTCAGGACATTGATAAAAGAGATGTTCAGTGTCTCGCAGGATCAGCTCCTTTGGCAAACAGACATTCTTGGTGAAACACTGGCCCTAGAGGGTGTTTTGCCATTAACATCACTAGAGTCTGGATTTTATGCTCCCTCTTTACAATAGCTAACACATATATAATGGTCGGTGACTGAATTAAAGAGTTCCCGGGCAGGACCTTGTTCATTCTTTCACTTTTCTTGTTAAGGGAATATTCCCAAACGACGGGATCATTGTTCATACTCACGGTGTAGTAAGCCCAGAAGCTTTAAGGTGGGGCTGTGAAATCCAGTTTTAGAAATGAGAGCACAAGACCGCTCTGGTGAGCTAAATACAGCAGGTAAGCACAAAAGTCAGATCTACAACCTAGAGGCTTTGGTAAGGCAAGAGGTGATAATGTTACAAATACTAGTGATCCTATCTCAGCATCTCTGTAGAAGCAGCTGCTGGAGTTGAAATAGCATGGAAACCATTTTCTCTTCAGACTTCTGGAGAGTTTCCAGCAGAACTAACAAAGTCCCCAATGGCGTTATCTAGCATGTCTTCTCTCTCATCCAGGCAAAGGCAGGCTATGCCTACCTACAAATTACTTTGGTATAATTTACGTCACTCAGGGGTGTGAATGATCCACACCCTTGCACAACATAGTTACGCCGACATAAGCACTGATGTAGACAGTGCTATGTTGGTGGAAGAGCTTCTGCTGCCGACATAGCTACCGCCTCTCGTGGAAGCAGAGTTATTAAGCTGACGGAAGAGTCTTCTCCCACCGGCTTAGACGGTCTTCACCAGAAGCGCTACAGTGGCACAGCTGAATTGGTGCGGCAGTGCCACTGTAGATAATGTAGTGTAGATACAGCTGTAGAGAATGCTAAGCATTTTTAAAGACTCCAGTCCAAAGTCTTCTCTCTGTTACACCCGTACAAATCTGGAGCAGCTCTGAAGAAGTCAGCGGAGTCACTCCACATTTACGCTGGTACAAATGAGAGCAGAGTGTGGCATGGTGCCTTCCCACAAAAGTTTTAATGAATGACGTGTGAATGCTGTGAATGCAGTACCATATTGTTTGCCTCTAACAAGAGTCCTATGTCACAGCACCCTGAACTACGGACTTAACTCACAGTTACTAGCACAAGGGTGTGTGCAAACTGCACCTTTTGTACTAGCAGGGGTTGCTGAGCCTCAGAAGGATTCACTTGTGAGGTTATATTAACATCCTCCAGAAGCTGAAACTTGCACAGAATGCGATTGCCATCTTGTTAAGTGGAACATACTAACACTGTACTCCAGGATCTGCCCTGCTTGCCGGCTGGGGACAATTTAAAGCCCTGAAGAGCTGGGATCTGCCAGGTTGCATAATCTGCCTCCTTGCCCCTGCAATACCATCAGTGATGAAGCTGGAGAGAGCTGCCAGCAGGGTACTTTCCATGAGGACCCCTTCACTTTGGATTTCATTTCCCTGCCTGGTCTGAAATAGCCAAATCTACCGACCCTTTGGACACATTGCAAAGCCCGTCTGTTTTCACAGGCTTTTCAAGAGGATGGAAATAAAGGAGAAGATGGGTTGGGTCTGATGTGGAACGAGCTTAATTTTTGTGGGTTAAGAATCACTGGATAATGTTAAGGGATAAGGCCAATTAGGGTGCTGTTATTACAATAAGGCCTCGAGGCCTTAATCAAGATCAGAGCCCCATCAAGCGAGGTGCTGTACAAATACTTAGGCCAGGTGTATGCTTAGAAATTTTGCTTGCATCGCTATAGCAGCAAACCCTTCCAGTGTAACCATGCTGGCGTAACAGTGCTTCTGCTGGCATAGCTTAGTGCAGTTTGGTGAGCAAAACAAGCTATACAGGCACAAACACTTTTATGCTGGTATAGCTGCATCTACTCTAGGGCTTTTGCCAGCATATCTATGGTGAGGAAAAACAATCACACCCCTCAATGACATAGACATTAGATGTAGACCAGGACATAATGAGAGAGAGCCTCTGCCCACAAAAGCTCACAATTTAAATAAACAAGACAAACACAGGGTGAGAGAAAGGAATATTGTTACCCTTATTCTGCAGGTGGAGCGCAGAAGCGCAGAGAGATTGAGTGACTTGCCCAAGGTCACACGGGAGCTTTGTGGCAGAGCTGAAAAGTAAACCCCCATCTCCCTGAGTCTGCCCCAAGATCATCCTTCCTCTCTGGACTGTGCGGTATAATATTGGATAGTGATTTGAAGTGATGGCAGGGGCCCTAATGCTTTAGATACATGCCTTTTGTTTTAGAAATTAGAATAAATAGATAAACGTATGAAGTTATGTGACAGTAAGTAAACACTAAGAATGAAGAGGGAGATAATCATCTTCTTAGAAAACAGTGAATCATTGGCAAAACACTCTTCCCCTTTAGAGTTTTATGGGGGAATTTAACCTTCCTAGAAATAATAGTACAAGAGCATTTATAGTAATAATGGCAGTGGGTTCGTCACAGGCTCCTCATCTTGCGAATAACAGCAAAACACAAAACATTGTACCCCACATAAACAACAAACCAACCAACATTAGGGGATCTATTAGCTTCAGTCCCTATTGTCAGATTGCCTTGGGCAAGCCATCCAAAAAGTTTGTACACTGAGGATTCAAACTGATCCAACCGAAGAAAAATTCACGAAGATATTTGAATCCTCCTCCAGCAACTTTTTTTTTTTTTTAAAGGATTTTGTAATAAAAACAAAAATGTCTTGGACTGCCTCCATCCGTGGGTGGGGAGACAGGGGTGTTGCCCCTTTAAAAACTGCCACATTCCCAGCACTGCCAGGGACATCAGCAACCAGGGCTAAGTACATCACAGTTCTGGCCTGCCCAGCCCTCACTTGGAATGGATTGTCCTCTTAAAAGGGGGATGCACACCATGAGAGGTGATAGCAGCTGGAATTGGGAGCCGCTGTTCCATCATGGCTCCAACCTGGCCTAATCCTTACTAGCTAGGACTCTATGAGGATGGTGTCCTGATAAGAGGCCCTCCCCTCTATGACCCCAAATTAGATCCCATAATGTCTGCCCCTGGCTAAAGTCCGGTTGGGACAAGTTCTGGTGTACACCTCTGCCACCTCGTTATGAAATCCCTGACCACAGTAGAGGAGGGGAGCCACCACGGCAAACAGCCATGTCAACACACATAAGTGATGAACCTTTTGATCCAGCTCAGTACTTCCTGGCCAATGTGACGACTAGGGGATATCCCTGATAGTCCATGTTCAGGATCTGGCATTTGGATTAAGATTGCCATGGGAATAATAATTAACCCTCCACTGACCTATCACTGACTACTGAACTTTGCTCCTGTTGGAAAGAGGGACTTGTTTTGATGGTTTATCCTCAGAGATGGATTAGGCCTCAAAGCTTCTGCATCTTTCCAGGAGGTTACGGGCTTTTCTTTCAGACAGAGAGCCAGACATGGAGCGATCCATGCCTTTGTCACCTTTAGACTGGGCTGCTACCATGTGCTCTAGATGGGGCTACACCTTAAGGGCCAGATTTTTAGACGTGTGCACTCTTCACTTCCCCCTCCAATAACTCCCCCTCTTAGGCACTTAAGTGAAGTGACTGGCTGTTCAGAAGTGCTTGGCAAGCAGTGTCTCCCGGGAGCTGCTGGACGCTGAACACTTTTGCAAATCTGACCCTCAATCCATTTGAAGTTGGTAGTGAAAGCAGCAGTATCCTGTCTGTGCACATGACACCAGGGCTCCAGGACTGCCACTGGCTGCCAAGTGCCTTCCAGGTGGAGTTCAAGGTGCTGGTTTTGAGATTAGTAGATGGGCTGGAGGTCCCTTGGGATGAAGAACAAAGAGCTGCTGGCAGGGTGATCTCCATGAGAGCCTTTCGCTATTGGAATCAATTCTCCATCCTGGCCCCAAATTCCCTGAACTGACCTTTGGGGAATGCTGAAAAGCCCGTCTTCTGCAGCAGATATCTGGGGAGGGGTGAGGTGGCAGTAGGGTGACATTGCTTCAGGAAATTAGAAGGGTCAGAAAGTGTTGGAACGTTATATGGTGATTGTGCATATCGGAGAGTGTGCGGCTGGGTTTCATTTAGGAGCAAGGTTTGTTTGTTTTTTTTCAATTGATGGCAATGGTGCCTAGAATTTGGAATAGGTATTCTTGTGTGTTTAAATTTTAAAGTATAAATCCAAATATAATTAAAAAATTATTTCCGCTACCTGGTTAACAAAATATACTGTGACATACATTATATATGTTCCTGTACAATACGGATTTCACCAACAACTGCAATGCATAGTTTATTCAAGTTTAGTTTCGGGTAGGATTAATATGGCCTTTAGGCATATGCAACCATCTTAACAGCTCACAGAATTAGGGATCAATTTTAACTCTGATGCAGTAGCCTGAGGTTACTACTACACACCACCTCTTCAGGCAGAAGCATCTAGTGTCTTGATATTATTGTTGGTTTGCATCATGTTTGGGAAGAAGTACGGGCAGGAGATCCAGCACTGAACAGATCCTTCCATCCTTGCCAAGCATGGGGAAGGTCTGTATAAAGCTCTATGCGGGGCTGGATTTAGGGGCAGGTAACCGAGGCAACCGCTTGGGGTGCCGGGCTTGGGGAGCACCAGGCTCAGGGTGCTGTTTTTGAGGTTAGCAACAAAAGGCAAAATATAAAGTTGGAAGTAAAGTGTTTCAGGTATTCCGCATGTGGATTCATGAATATAATGAATAAATACAGATTTACAGATCCTAGTGTGCCAATTTATCATCTTATATGACAGGGATAAATCATGCATGCAAATCGTGCATTAACATGATGAAATTGGCTACAAATGCACTAAAATATAAGGTATTCAAAAGTTTAACAAAATGGAGCGGGCACTGAAGACACTCCTTGCCATAGGCACTGACTCTTTGGGTGCTCCGGGGCTGGAGCACCCATGGGGAAAAATTGGTGGGTGCTCTACACCCACCAGCAGCTCGCCCCGCCCCAGCTCACCTCCGCTCTGCCTCCGCCTCTCCCCTGAGCACACTGCGGCTCCGCTTCTCCCCCCTCCCTCCCAGCGCTTCCCGCCGCAAAACAGCTGATTCGCAGCAGCAAGCACTGGGAGGGAGGGGGGAAGAGGGGGAACGCGGCGCGCTCGGGGAAGAGGCAGGGCCGGGACAGGGATTTGGGGAAGGGGTCCAATAGGGGCAGGGAAGGGATGGGGTTGGGGCGGGGACTTTGGGGAAGGGGGTTGGCATGGGGGCGGGGTAGGGGCAGGAGAGGGTAGGGCGGGGTGGAGGCAGGGCAAGGCCAGGGGTGAGCACCCACTGGCGCCTGGAAAAGTTGGTGCCTATGCTCCTCGCCTGGGGTGTCATTCGGTCTAGGGCCGGCCCTGGCTCTATGGAGGCTACTCCAGTTATTGGGCTGGCTGCTGGAAATAGCTTCTGCAGATCAACTCTGCACCTACTACACTGCCTGGAGGCCTGTGGAGAATGATTCCATGTCCTATCCCCCTACAGCGGCCCAGTGCCCCACATGGTTACTTGGCACTGAGCAGAGGGTTTGGCTCAAATACAATCTCATTGAGTCTCTACACAGATTCACTGGTTCCCAATAACTGCAGCCAGTGTTGGGCAAGAGAAAAAGACCTGGGAAATTATTTCAGTGGCTTGACAAGAAATCTGTACGTTTGTTCTCCTTTGTCTCTGTTAAAGTAGAGCCTACTGACAGGGAAAGCATTCGGATAAAGACTCATCTCATTCTTATTTGCAAACCTATTATACTGATTGATTAAGTCAATTATGCTTATTCTAATTGAGTCGATCGAATCTGGGTCTGTACCCATAATATATTTGCTAACAAGGTTTTTTGTCCTGATTATAATCATTAAAATGTCAGTGCACTTTAAGCACTTGTGTGCTCTTTTTATTTCAGAAAGTTGCAGTATTTAATATGCGCAAAGATGAAACAAACTGTTCCATAAAATGCTACTTGGGTAGCTCATTTTTTCAGAGCTTCATTAACTCAACAGTTTTGAGCAGAATTAGGACCTATTAGATGTATCTACAGGGTTTAAATTAATGATTTATATTAGCATTTTAATCACAGAGCAACATTATATACTTAGGGCCATAAACTGCCCTTGATCTGTGGCTAAATTTCTGTTGATATCAGTGGAAACTGTGTCCACAGACAGAGAAGTGTATATAGCTCTTAAAAAGAATACTAATACTTTGGCTAAGTAAATTTCTGCTTTATCAGATGAGATGGTTCTGCCTGGTGCTCAGAAGGATTAAGTCTAGCACAGTGGTTCCCAAACTGGAGTTCGTGAACCCCTGGGGGTTCGCAAAATGTTACAGGGGGTTCTCAGGAAAAAAATTCCCTAATGGCGGACAGAGCTGTCCACAGAAACCCCTGACGGCACGGGGCCAGCAGCCCGGAGCCCCTGGACTTCCAAGAGCTAAGCAGATCAAAGCACGCATATCTATCACACTGAGGAGATTTAAACTTCAAGACTCCTTATAAAAAATGGAAAGGGGGGGGGATATTTTTTGCTGTTTTTAAAATTAAATAGGCAGCTAGTATTGTTTTTACAATTATTATGAAGAACAAGTTTAAGCTTTGTTGTAACGTGCGTTGTTTGCCTGGACTGCTCAAGACTTGAATGCTTGTGTAGGAGGAACTCTTTGAGTTGGTTTCTTAAATACCTTCATGCTGTTTCATATCTGATACTCCTTGATGAAACATAGGAGCCTTGTCTTATAACAGGCTTATTCAAAGTGATACAAACTATGAAAGTGAGATCTTGGAAGACTGTTGCCGTTTTCATAATGTAATAAAAATACTGTAATGATAAATAATAATTAATAATAGTGTGTAATAAGCATGTCATAAAAACAAATTTTATATTTCCACTGCTTTTATAATTTATACTCAGGTAAAGGAGAAAATCCCTGGAAATATTCATTTTTAGGAGGGGGTTCGCGAGACTTGACATTTTTATGAAAGGGGTTCACAGGTTGTTAAAGTTTGGGAACCACTGGTCTAGCGAGTATCAACATGGACTCCTTTATGTGCAAATTATCCAGAATCAAGGAAATGGCATCTTTTGGTGAATCAACAAGCACTAAAATGCCAAAAATTCTTTACAGAACTGAATGACTGTTGCCAACTTGTTTTGTTAAGGAAAGGTAATTTCTGCTTTAGTAGAAAGTCTATTCCTCAACTAGTACATCAGGCAGATTTTCAATAGACAGGCTGAAGCCAGTATAAGACTTTCAGCAATTAACAGAGCCTTCCATACTAACTGTAGTTCAGAAAAGCCAAGGAATAATAGTTATTTTGTCAACTAATCACTTTAAAAAAGAGAGAGACAGAGAAAGAGAAGGCACTTAGAGAAATGCTGGAAGGACGGTTTGGCACACACTGTCACTGGAGTATTGGGCAAACGGATACTGTATTGTATAATCACCATTGATCAGGAGAAAAAGGGAATTCCAGGCCTGGTCTACACTAACCCCCCAATTCGAACTAAGGTACGCAACTTCAGCTACGTGAATAATGTAGCTGAAGTCGACGTACCTTAGTTCGAACTTACCGCGGTCCACACGCGGCAGGCAGGCTCCCCCGTCGACTCCGCGTACTCCTCTCGCCGAGCAGGATTACCGGAGTCGACAGCGAGCACTTCTGGGTTCGATTTATCGCGTCCAGACAAGACGCGATAAATCGATCCCAGAAGATCGATTGCTTGCCGCCGAACCAGCGGGTAAGTGTAGACATACCCCCAGATACATCACTATTCTCGAAGGCTCCCACGGTTTTGATGTGAATGAATATAATAAAGGGAAGGTGTTTTATTGAGAGATGCAGAAGTCTGGAAATGAAACAGACAGAATACTTTTGTTATCTTTAAGCCTGATATGCCTTTCAGGAAAACGGTTGTCTAAAAAGGACGTTGTCCGTACAAAGATAGCCTGACATTATTTTAGTGAATATGTTATGTACGACACACAGGTACGGCACACTCTGAATGCTACAGAATTCAGTAGGGATTTTAGGAAGACTACTACCTATATGTACCTTACCCCTTCTGTATCACTTGGCATCCATTTGATATCATGAGACAAGCTGCGACTTTCAAAAGACCCTAAGGAAGTCGGGCAACCATCTCCTGTAGGATTTCACTGAATCGATGAATTTAGACTCCTTTGAACTTCTCAGCCATGGCGCCACCCTCCCTCTGATTTAGAGAAGTGGTTGTAGGGAAGGGAGGTGGGACTGTAAAAACCATGTATTGAAAGTACTGTATACCAAGCGTGTGCTTATTATACAAGAGTGTTTGAAAAAAGCATGTTTTTAAGTAGGGATTTTCAAAAGTGCCGAAGGGCTGCATTCAAGGTACTTCAGCATATACCACCTTAAAGCCAACGGGACCGCTAGCTTGTTTAAAGTTAGGCAGGTGTTTAAGTACTTCGCTGAACTGAGGCCTAAGTGAGTTGCTAGACTGTTAAACTGGGGCTGTGTTCAACCACAGAAATGGCTGCATTTCAGTAATTACTGAAGTGATCCTTGTATAATCACTATCAACCTCTTCCCGTGGATGGTGCAAGGCTCAGCTAATTAACATCTGTAAAGTGCTTTAAGATCCACGGATGATAGATGCTAAGGAAGTAGGGTTGCCAACCCGCCAGGATTGTCCTGGAGTCTCCAGGAATTAAAGATTAATCTTTAGTTAAAGATTATGTCATGCGATGAAACCTCCTGAAACACATCCAACCAAAATACATCCAACCAAAACTGGCGACCCTATAAGGAAGCCTGCATGAAAGGCATAAGAATTTTTCAGCTAGACTGAAAATAGAGGGCTTTTTCAAAGTGGAATAAATTCAGTCTTCAAAAGTCTGGCTGCCTGTCTAGCAAAGACTATAAAAAAAAAAAGATAGATGGTTTTGTAGTACTTCGCACCGCTCATTTCATACCATCAGCCATCAACAGGCATTTGCAGGGAGTTTAAAGCATGGTGGAGAAAGCTGGTCCTGCTGTCCTCAGGCCAATTTGTCAGCAACGAGGGTTGTACTTGGGTAGTGGGTTCCACATGGCAAATCTCTTTGGCGATGAAAGCAGCGGAAGTTCCTTTGGCAGCAGATTTCAGTTTATTAATCCCCCTCAAAATTAACTCTGTTTAGAGAACACGTGGCTGCTGAACACATATCAATGTTTTAGTTGAAAGGAATGTACACTATCATTAGAAGGCACGTACCCAACAAGGCCTGATAAGTTACAGAAGAGGCTGCTGACAATTATGTCTAGCTAACTAAGGTGTATTAGCGTAGTAACAGAGTGCCTCCGAATCCTTAATATTTAACAAACCTCACACACCCTTATGAGGTAGGGAAGTGCATTTTACAGCTGGAGAACTGAGGCACAAGGGCCCAGATAAAATCAATGGAAGTCTGGAGCCTAAATACCTTTGAGGATCTGGGCCAAAGAGATGAGATGCCAGAAATGTAAAGGTATTTGGGCATCTAAAGATGCAGAAAGGCGCCTAGTGGGATTTTCAAAAGTGCTCTGGTGCCTAACTTCCATTCAACCCAGGACACCTGAGCCCCACGCTAGCACCCTAACCACTACATCATCTTTCCTCTCCTTCTACTCTTAGAAGAAAGGGGAATGTGTGATGACATTAAAAGGCAGCACTGAAGAAGTAGCCTCAATGTCCTGTGACAGAAAAGTAGCTTTGTCAAAAACAAATTAGATATTACACAACCATGACTATCTATTCTCTTGCATACAGTGAGGGCCAAATCTGGTTGTGGACTTTAGGTACTGCCACAGCATTAAATCATCATAATCCTATACTAGCATCTGGAAGAAGTGGTGTATAATAGTGTGCAATTAGGTGCATTACAGAGGTTTATTCTTTCCTTGAATTAATCCCATATTAATCACTGTCAAAAAAAAGGTATCAAACTAGACGGATCATTGGGCAGTTCTTTATGGCCTGATGAGTGCCCTCCAGAGGCTGTCAGAAGTTGGCAGAACTTGTACCGAGTAGGAAAAATCAGCAGACTGCAAAGAGCAGAAAAAGAAATGCTATAGAACAATAAGACTGGTAGGTTTCAAGCTTTCTTCCATGGTTCAGCACTGTGGAGCAGAGGAAGAGAGAAAGAGGGGCAATTAAGCTTAATAGCAGTTTTTAAAGCATGAATGTTTAGGATGCACAGGATGCATTCCCAATTACTACATGTTTCAAGTAGGTATCAAGATCAAAGGAAAGCAATGTTAAATTTAAAAGTCGCTCTGAGGCTGCAATTAAGAACATGAACTCCTGGGAAAGTAGAAGGAGTTTGCCTTGGTGGTTGAAAATGTAATAATTATGTACAGAACTAAGATTAGCGATAAATGGTTTTATGTCTGAAGAAAATATCCTACAAAAAGGAGTAGCATGTAGGAATTGGGGATTTGTAATGCCGTATCCTGCCCATCATGAGAATCCTGGAAATGTTGGGGCCTATTGGTTCCACCTTGTCCGATCTAGCCAACACTCCCTTTTCCTGGCAAGGGTGTACAAGCGGATTCGGCAGGGTGGAGCACATGAAGCTGGGTTCTGTAATCTACCAGGCCCAGTGACTAGATTCTAGAAAAAGAAAGAAGAACGATGTTTGGGAGGGGTGGGGCTAGGCTTACGGAAGGAGAGAATGCAGCTTGAACACCAGACAGGGAGAACTTTTATTTTAAAACTTTGGGCAAAATCCTAGAAATGGAGGTTGAGAGCTGGGAGGCAAAATTAAAGTGACAAGACCTTTCCAGATGAGCAGTCGGCGTGCCAGAATAATCTGTCTTGGTTCTCCCCAAAAGAGAATTTTTCCGGAAATCCCTCCTCACAAAAAATTTTACATTTTTGACTTCTCATCCTGATTTGGGATGAAAAAAAAATCTGAGAAAAAGTTTTCCCACAGGAAGGAATTTCCATTTTCCAGCCAACTCTACCTGTGAACTGTCTGAAGGAAATCTTGGCTACTTTATTAGTTACAGAATTAGGTAGAGCTGCTGTCACTAATTAGTCTGACCTGCTCTTGTGGATCCATTTATTTCATTTGACAAGCCAATTTACATGGTCAAGTCACAAGACACGTCAAGAGGTCCTTTATGGCAAACGCAGCTATAGAAGCTGTTTTTTGTCTGCTAGCATATTTTTTTAAATCTGCTAGGAATTAGTCATGGGGGAAAAAAATGCCCCATAAAAATCCATGCCCAGGGGGTATGCTTTCCTTGCTCCATGTTAGAATCAATTAGTTCTCATTCTTTTCAGTACATGTTTGTAAAGTGGGCAAAGATAGATTTCTATCATTTTAGATCTCACGCCAAGAACTATTACAGACCAATAAGGAAGCAATGTAACTTGACTTTGGAATCCCATGCAAAGAGTTGCCAACCAATAACCCCTGCAGAAATTAAAACATGTGGCGTTCGATTTGGGTCTAAAGGCTCTAAGCAGGCACTGTACAATGAGTTTACAACCTAAGCAAAAGACAAGAGACATCAGGTGGATGCAAACAAGATGCAGGAAGCACTAATAGTCAGACATTGATAAGTGTGATAAGTAGCAGTCCTAGCACACCAGCTGTCTAGGCACTGATAACTGGTAGGCTTTGTAGCAATTTTTAGTAGTTTTAAGGAGAGATTTGGAGGAGGACAATGTAGTGGCTTTGCAGATATTTATGTGGCACTTTTCACATATAGAAGGGGCGACAAGGGAGAAAGTGCAATGGTGTTTGTGGGAAAATATGACCAATCGACAATGAAGGCTGGCATTATTGATGGAGCAGGGGTAGTCAGCTAATGGCATAGAAGAGGTGATATATGGGTAGAATAGAGTCCTCTCTGTTAGATGGGGGCTCCATAATCCTTGCTTTCAACACTCTGCATATGCACTCCAATCAAGTCTAGGGACAAGTGACTGACACATTCAGCTGAAATGGGATGTTATTCCCCAATATAGAAGTTAATGTATCTATAGTGCAAGTTCAGAAATATTTGGTCCTCTTGGTTGGTCTAGAGTCTCATTCACTTTGAAGTAAAATGTTAGTCCCTTTGAAAAATGACTGCCACGCAAGGGGGAAACTCTGTTTTTGTTATTTAACTTCACGTATTATTGGCATCACATTATGATGTGACTAAAACACCCCGCCTTCCTTTCTCAATCTGTGCTCCTGGCGCAAGGTGTGGAAAGGAGAGACTGTGGGATTCTACCTCAGGTAGGCCTTGTCTTAATAAGGGGGAAAGAAGGGTAGTGGAAGTATTTTACCACCCTGTATTAGCTAACAAATGGTAACAACGTGCGGTAAAATCCAAGGGTAGACAATGCAGTTGTAGTTTTTACCTTGACCCACTAACACTGTTAACACCTAGTGGGACAACCTACTAACTAGTGTTAAAACTAGTGTTTGCGCACTCTAGGATTTTATCATGGGTTCGCTAACATAGAATCATAGAACTGGAAGGGACATTGAGAGGTCATCTAGTCCAGTCCCCTGCACTCAAGGCAGGACTAAATATTATCTAGACCATCCCTGACAGGTGTTTGTCCAACCTGCTCTTAAAAATCCCCAATGATGGAGATTCCACCACCTCCCTAGGCAATTTATTCCAGTGCTTAACCACTCTGAAGTTTTTCCTAATGTCCAGCCTAAACCTCCCATGCTGCAATTTAAGTGCATTGTTTCTTGTCCTATTCTCAGAGGTTAAGAAGAACAATTTTTCTCCCTCCTCCTTGTAACAACCTTTTATGTACTTGAAAACTATTATGTCCCCTCTCAGTCTTCTCTTCTCCAGACTAAACAAACCCAATTTTTTCAATCTTCCCTCATAGGAAGATTTTATATGTGGTAAAAAAAACAAAAGCCACCCTCTCTCCTAGTTTGGATGCACCCCCCAAGATCATGTTTCATACTTGCCATTGATGCATATCTTTCCTGGTGAATGCATTTCCTCGTGTTTTAACCAATTTTTTAATATTCTGATTGGCTAATACAGATGGGTCTTTGCCATCGACCTTAGTGGGAGTCGGACTGGGCCCCAAAATTGAAGAGTTTTGAATGTTTCAGGTATAATGCACAAGAATTATCACCAAAGAATTTGTTTAATTGTTAGTTAGACCAGCAGATTGGGGTTAAATTCTTGACAGCATCACAAATTTACGGTGTGGGAAGTCTCTCTGCCTCAGCTTCTCACCCGTGAAATGGAGTGCTGCCATTCCCCCATCTTGTCTATTTAGAGGCAGGGGCAGGAACTGTGTCATACATATGTTTGTAGACCACTGAGCACAATGGGGTTCGGTCTCTGTTGGACCTCCAAGTTAATAATAAATAAATAATAATAATAATAATAATAATAATAATGCATCACCACCAAGACCCCACCGTGCCCTTAATTTCCACCACCAAGAATTCCATGGAAGCCTCTCCTCACCCTTTAAAGTAATCTAAAATTATGTCACAGTACATCACTTATGATGTATTCTCTTTAAAAACATTCAAACACCACCCACATTGGGGGCTCAATGATCAAAGGAAGGGATGTTGAATCTGACCGTTGATTGGAGGCTACAGTAAAATGTCAACACCAGGGAAAATCCTGTAGAAGACAGAAGCCATTTGATGAAGAGACCAAAAATGTTTCTAAACCAGGAAATAGGATTTTTAATAAATGTAATTTAGCAGAAAGAGGTAGGACCAGTCATAACACATTTTTGTACAGCTCACTACTACTGCCTTGACTTTACATATGTCCTAGGAAATGACCTATTGAATGGAGAGATTCAGCAAGATCAGTGTTCATAACCACTGGCAGAAATAAGATTATAATTGGGTAATTCATGCAATATTGGCTGCTGGCAGTGACAATTCTCATTTTGGACACAATGCTGTCACAAATTACTTTAAATGCAGTCTTATACTCCCGATACCTGGAAAGCTACTAAAACAAGGCCAACAACATCTTTCGTGCACCAGGAGCTGAAATCAGGGCCGAATTAAATTTGCCACGTTTTCCAGGTGTGCCTAATGAGTTCTTCACTTACTCAAATAAGACTTGCAATGGACTTAAAGGTAACAAGTGACAGTAATCACCATTGTAATGGTATTTGAAATCTCCCCCTTTGACAAAGGCATTTTCTGTAAGGGCTGATAACTAAATTCCATACTTAATATGAAAATGCAGAGGAGACAAAAATTACCGGAGGAAGAGAACTAGGTCATACCACCCTGCACATCCCCTGCCTTCCATTCAGAGCACTTGTAAACTTACCTATAACTTTATACTATTGTTTAGTAGAAGGAAGTACATTCAGCAATAAGGACCATGAGGGCATGCGGCCCCTCCTCCTTCCATATGCAACAGACCCTGCTTGTGAGATCTAAACCCAGGGACTTCAGTGCAGAAAGCCTGAGGCTCTACCACTTGAGCTGAAAGACTAAACCCTATAGCAGAACGCAGTAGCAAAGTGGACCAGCCACTAGAGGGAGAGACAGATCCACACTCTTCCCCGGCTCTGGTTAGGAAGAGATGGAGCTGGCTCTAGATTCAACAGATTGGGGCATGGTTCTACTATGCAGGAGTTAGTGACTCATATAGTAATTACATATCTCTGTGCATCGTGGAATGTACCTTAGCAGAGGCTCCCTTGATGAGGAGGATATTGGGATTTTAAGTGTGGGGTTACGGTTTAGTTGAGGTCGGCAGAACATGGTTGCACAGATCCGTGCACCAAACCCCCAATGCTTGGAGAGGCGTACTGGGATTATACAGGCTCCTACAGCCTCAGGCCCCCAGGAACGGCCACAGTGGTTTGGGGGATGAGGAGTAGGGAAGGTGCTTTTTCCTTTTTTGTAAGGAGTTCCTCAACATGCAGCCAAGATCTGCCCTACGGATAGGGCTTGGCCCTAACTGTATGACTGGTACAGTCCCAAGACAGCTTCCCGTTATCACAAATTTTAAAAATAATAATATAGATGCTGATAATTCATCTGTTTTATAATCCCAAATCGGAATGGGCATTCACCCAGTGCACAGGTTTCCCCACTGCTTCCTAGCCAGAAATTCAGATCACATATACCTCATCATTTTCAAGTATTTCACCTGAGCACTTAATCCGTTTTTGAGTCAGCAAATTTGAGTTTCCCCAAGCTCTGCTTTAGTTCTGACAAACGCAGCACATCCTGACAGGACTGGGGTAGGTTCTCCATCCTGCTCCACTCCTTTTGTGCAGCAGCACTTTTACCACCCCCAAAGAGGCCTCAGGTAGAGCTTCCCCCATTTGGTGTAGAGCAGTAGATCTGGCCCTAGGACCCTCATCACCCCTCATAGCCCGGAGCACAGAGGGCATGATGTGGGGGGTGGGGGAGGGGGGAAGAGAGAGTGAGAGAGAGAGCGCACACATGACTGAAGCATGATGCATTCTGGAAATTTTAAACAGGTGCAAGGTCCCTTGGGGACAACTGCCAGCTGGTGCATTTTAAAGCACCTGACAGGCTGGGACTGGGCAGAGCTGTAATCTGTCTTTTAATGTCCTCTTCTCTCCCATGCTGTCCAGCCTGGGCCCAGAAGAGCATTTGCTTCATTACGTCGGACAGTGGTACAATAGCTCAGAGATACTTGTATTTGTTAAAAAGTGACACACACTTAAAAAGAACTCAGGTCTCCAACGTCCAATAGGGTATGGACCTTAATAAGTCATTTTAATTTAGCTGGCTGTCTGATGTTGTGCATGTTGTACAAAACTACCCAGAATTCAAGTAGTGTTGGTTAGTTCTGACTGGATACCGGTCCCATAACATTGTTTCCATTCCCTGACTGGGTAAGCATAACTCTTAAAATCAAATTTCCAGAGTGCATATTTGCACTTACCTGTTCAGACCTCACTTTCTGAGAATATTCTGTAGTAGTCAGTTAAAGTTGACCATTTCCGTTAACTTTCTCTACAATATTCTTGGAAAGTGAAAACTAAAGAGGAACAAATGCAGGCCAAATGGGCATCCATATATGGTAAAAAACTTGCAACAACGAATAGTGTCCAAAAAGTATCCCTTTGCCAAAAGCATTTCCCAAACGTAAAATTACAGGCCTGTGCAGTAACTATATGATTTAGAAATGGTATTTGCATGAGCTCAGGATAAACATAGTTTATTAACTGATATTTTAAGGTGTTACAAATTGCCACACAGTAATAAATTTAAAGATAAACCTATCAAGTGAAACTAGAATACTAAGCAACTCTGCCTTTACACACATTATGCATCACTGAGTGGCTTGGAGAGTCATCTAATAATGCTTGCACGCACAGACATGGTTTTGTATACAACCTATAAAGAGGCAACCTCAAGCCAGACATCTAACTTCTCCACCTCTAACTGTATTGTCCATTTTGAAGTTCACATTATTCTCTTCCTTATTCCAACTACATTCAGACACTAAAGGAATCAGGCTAGCCTGCCAGATTCTGATAGCTACATCAACACTTTTCACTTGTGACGGTTACATTAAATTTCACCCTTTTTATTGCATGCAGGCAACACCACCTGGCCAGTGTCAGCTGAGACATTTCTTCTTAGGTCACTGATTCTCAGACTTCTATTAAGCATATCCTTGATCATTTTAATTAATATTTTTTATTTAAGCAATAAAGCACAAGGGGAAGAGGCCTATGAAAAGGTCATCCACTAAACACTGGAAGCTGCAACTTGCAGCTAAGTGCTTTCCAGAGACAGGAATGTCTAATAACACTGCTCTACAGCCAAAATGCTTCTGAAATAAATGTAGT
>NW_020664483.1:7444778-7459204 GCF_002925995.2 Terrapene triunguis | reverse complement strand
AGGCTTCCTATAATGCTAATCTCCAACAAAAAACATGTTTGTAGTAACGGACTTCCTGGGAGTTTCCGATGAAAAGAAAGCTATGCATGCAATTGCCATCACAGTGTAGATACATACCTCCATTTATTATAGCAACTTCTTGCATATGCTATGTTTAAAAAAAACCCACAGACCACCGGCCGGCACCAAGGATATCCAAAAGATAACAAATGTAAATGTAAAAATATTCTTACAGCAGTGAAGCTAAGAGGAATGCAAATGTCACAAGTGGATTTTGTCTTAAATAAAAGGATTTTAGAGTTACATGTACCTGTACTGTGATCTCACGGGGCCTGATCCAAATCCCACTGAAGTCAATGGAAAAACTCTCATTGGCTTCAGATCAGGCCTATGTCATGTAACTTCAGAAACAGAATTTAAACCTGCAAAATCTTTTATTCCTGGCGCTCATTCATCATCCAGAAAGACAACAGCTTGACTTTCAGAGACCAGGTTTAGTCTGCAGGAAGGGGGGAAAAAACCAAACTAACCACACTATACCGGTGAACTTAATTTCCATATCAAATTAGCTCAGGACGCTGGAACCCCAAGATGCCACCCTCACAAAGATGCTGCGAGACTTTGATATTGTTGGTAAAGCACTTTCCATCCTCCACTGAAAGGCATTATGGAAAGGCAAATGGCAAGCTCATCACCCCAACTCCGACTCCTTTATGCCACATAAAAGAGTCAGAGAAGCAAAAAGGGGCCCTTATAGAGCCTGGGGAGGGTACCCCAGTGCAGGCTCTGCAGGAACAGCTGTAAGGCTGCCTCTCAAGGGCTCCCTTCACAAGCTCTGGCATAGGGGGCTTGTTCGGGAAATGGAGGAGGACAAGAAGGGCCACAGCACATGGTGATATGGGGAGTCCAGTCAGCACTACCGCCCATAGGGTGGCCCAGAGAGGCTATAACGGAGTGCCCCCAGAGCTGTTTTTCCTATGCTGGGGGTCTCTTCAGTCTCCAGAACAGCCCAGTATCAAGAAGGTGCAAAGATGGCTTAAAGCCACCATTGGCCTTCCCTGCCACTGCATCGAAAGTTCAGTGCTATGCTTCTAAGGGTATGTCTACACTACCCGCCGGATCGGCGGGTAGCAATCGATCTATCGGGGATCGATGTATCGTGTCTCGTCTAGACACGATACATCGATCCCCGAACGCGCTCCCCGTCGACTCCGGAACTCCACCAGGGCAAGAGGCGGAAGCAGAGTCGACGGGGGAGCGGCGACCGTCGATCCCGCGCCGCGAGGATACGAAATAAGTCAATCTAAGTTGATCTAAGATACGTCGACTTCAGCTACGCTATTCTCGTAGCTGAAGTTGTGTATCTTAGATCGATTCCCCCCCCCCAGTGTAGACCAGGCCTTAGAGGCGCAGCACAGAATCTCACCCCAAGGATTTTAGTGGTTGTGCCGGTAAAAGCTTCCGTCGTTAATGATAAAAAGCAGTTTCCACTCAAACACATTTTCACATGCTCATATCTACAGTTAATGGAAATGCAGTACCTCACTCTTTGCTTGAATAAAAACGTGAACTGGCTTGGCCTGCATCTATTCCCCTTTTCATTAATGTTACAGGAAAAGAGTTTACCGGCAGGAAAGGTAATAGAAATGGGGAATTTAAAGTGGATGTTATAGAAGAGTCTCGGTAAGTGAGTCCTGAACTTGTAAGTGCAAGTATTCGCACTGGGACTAGATTCTAGGAGCTACACTCATCCAATTGGGGAACAAAAAGAATACCATTGGCTCTATATGTGTTCAAAGATAAGACAGCTTGAAGTATATTGTATATTAAATACAAACTGTTAATTAACAATCTACAAATAATTTTCAGAAATTATCCATCCAATTTAAGATACATACATTTGATTCTCTCTAACTCCTCATGTTCAATTCACAAACAAGAAAAGAGCTTAAGTGTGCTGAATAAATTATTTGCTATGAATTATTCACACATGGGTCTTTGCCTACAGGTATTTACATGTTCAGCTACTGGAGCAGGAGAAGTTTGCAAGCTCAAAAGGGTAAGATTGTTTCGGAGCAATCAATCAGGTCGATGCACAGTCAACCTATGGAACTCTTGGCCAGAGGATGTTGTGAAGGTAAAGACACAAACAGGGTTCAAAAAAAGAACTAGATAAATTCATGGAAGATAGGTCCATCAATGGCTATTAGCCCTATTAGTGTCCCTAGCCTCTGTTTGCCGGAAGCTGGGAATGGGCTACAGGGGATGGATCACTTGATGATTACCTGTTCTGTTCATTCCCTCAGAAGCACCTGGCATTGGCCACTGTCAGAAGACAGGAAACTGGGCTAAATGGACATTTTGTTTGACCCAATATAACTGTTATGTTCTTATGTTATGTTAGCAATAGGTGGTGGCGCTTGTATACACAGCCAGCTGTTTATTGATACATACTGATAATCCTCAAGCGCATTAGCTCCAGAGGAAGGTGGCGCCAAGCTTTGTGGATGAAACTGGTAGGTCTTTAGCAGAAGAGATCCACAGCTGCCACAAACTTATGATATTTGCAGTGAATGGAGCTATTGTATCTTGAAAACTCTGGAACTAACTATATCTGCTGGAGAAGTTGGTAGAGGCAGTTACCGAAGCAAATGAGAGTCCTGAAGTAAGCCAGGAAGGCTTTTACGTACCCAAATGTCGGTCAAATCTGGGGATAAATGTATTATCTTCAATTGAGCAAGACCAATAAAAAAAATCAGAGTTCAGTCCATCTAGGTTTACTGCATCTGTACTTGAAGGAGCGTCCAAGATCTCATGGTAAAGCCTGAGCAGCTTGACGGAAAGTTGTGGTTATGCTACATGAGCTACAGTCAGCGACTATAAAGTTCCATGAGCTAACATCCTAAGTCACTAATAAGCTTAATATAATAAAGGAGTTTTCCTTTGTTTCCCCAGAAATAAAACTTTACCCTTAAATGTTAACTTGTTGATGTTATACGCATGTAGTCTTTCTTATTACTATGTTCCCATTTCAAATGTATACTTTCATGTGTTCATTATTGTGCACTAAAATACATGGGATGGGCAACACAGCCAAGGTCAGCATTACAAGAGACACCTTCCTCCTGGAATCTCCTGACTTTTCAGGGCTTGTTTTTTACAACTTGAATGTTGCATTAGCACTAGTACTTCATGAATTTTGTTATTGTTATCCTTTTGCTTTCAAAACCTTCATTGCTCTTAACATAGCTGGTCACAAATCCCCAAATGCAAAAGAACAGATTTATTTCTAGAGAAGCACAGTTTGTCTTTTTTTGTTAGTAATTCCATTACAAACAACATTTGGACCCAGGTTGTGTGTAAGTTACTCATTTATAGTTCATTGTCTCCTACCATGGGTGACGTTGGATGGGATCCTTTCATACCTTCTTCCTTTAACCCTTTCAGCTCTGAAGGGAATACCCATAGCCACAGGCAAAATATATTTAGCAGCTTCAAAACAGGTTGCCATGTTTTAGAATGATTCTTGCCCTCCACCCCCACTCCCCAAGCAGCAGTATTACATGGCTCTTTCTGCTTCTAGATATGGCTACTGTTGAATCAGCTTGTTCATTGCTACTGGACATTTTGCTGCTATAGCATCTTTTCCAGCCCAAAGGGATGTTCCTACCATCCTTTCTTAACTGTGAGGATTCTAGTTAAAGTGTTACTCATTCTACACTACAGCTGCTGGTCGATCTCAGCTACTCAATTTGAGTTACGTTAGTAGCATAACTCAAGTCGACGTAGCTTAGATTTACTTACCACGGGGTCCACGCTATATTATGTCGACGGGAGACGCTTTCCCACCGACATTGCTTCCGCCTCTCGTTGAGGTGGAGTAAAGAAATCGATGGGAAAGTGCTCTCCCATCGACTGAGCTTGTCTTCACTAGACCCGCTAAATCGATGCCACTACATCGATTGCAGCAGCGCCGATTTAGCTCCATAGTGAAGACAAGCCCGTAATGTACAGAAAACGTGCTCTGCTTTCAAAGCACTCATCCAGCTTCATCACTCATTTGCACTGAGGGGACCTTGTGGACCTAGATCCCAGTCCAGCTTCTAGTGAAGTCAAGACAAAGCTCCCCTGAATTTAAATGGGTTCAAGAATAGGCCCTTAAGGAATTGGAAGACCAGGCCAAATTCTACCCTCAGTTATATTCATTGCTCTGCCCTCACATACTCCCACTGCTTTCAGTGGCACCAACACCTGCTGCAGTTTCACATGTGAAGAGGCTGAGCTGCTAGTTAAAACGCCACTTAGCAGCTTTAACTTGTGACTTTTTACATGAAGCTCTTAGAAGGGGTCACCCTGAGTACAGGGTAGTTGGCCACAGCTTTTAAAAGACCATGCCCACTCTGAGTGAACAAGCCATGTTTGCGCACCAAGGTTATGCTCTCACTGGTCTCTCTTGGGTTCATAAAACGATAATGTGCGTGTGGCACACTTCTGAGTGCATTAGATATAACCAACACCTTTTTGTCTAATGTGCACTACACACAAAATGGGGTGTTTGGATCCCTGGAATATCACCACCATTTGGCAGAAGAAAAGGAAAACAGAAGACAAAACTAAAAACTGGATGAAAATGGCATCCTTTTAGATTTCAAGCTATTTGCAAATGTAGCCACAAAACTCTGACTGTACCTATGAAATTACATTGCTTCCATTAAGAAAATATAAAATGTTGGCCTCTTCATGTTCAAAATGGAGTAGTTAAGCGAGAATAAAAAAATTAAGCTAGCAATATTAGGTTCTTGCTACAGTATATGGGGCAAAGGTTCTCGGTTTATGATACCATATAAGCTCATTATACCGCATTACTTAATGCATTAAACGTTTTATGAACAAAAGTAATTTGTGCCTGAGAGTTAAATAACTCATACGTCAGAATTTAAAGTTAAAAATAGTAACAGCTGTGAGGAGCGCATCTGGATTCTTTAAAGGTTCTATTTATATTCCTGTAATGATATCCATTACACGGCAGTTCCTCTCAAGTTAGCAGCAAGCAATTGAGAATCCTTTTGATGGTTTACAGCAGGAGCTCAATTGGCTCAGCAGAGGTGGCCAGCGCAACCAATTACTTGGTTCTGGGAGCTGTAACTGGATGGGTTAAGAGGAAGTCCAGGTCCAGGACTGACCACTGGGCAAGTCACCAAGGAGTAATTGGGCCCACAGGCAAAGGCGGGAAGAATCGGGTTTTACTTTGTATCTGTGGCATGAAGCATTGTTCTTTCCCTTCTCACTAGTTTGCCATGCCACTGAACCAAAGATCTGGTAATGGTACTCGACCCACAGCACTTCCTTTCTGGTGGATAACCATGGCAAAGACGGGATCAGACTGACTGGCTGCTGGGTTAATCAAAGCCATCTGTCATGTGTTATGGGACATTCACAGCTGTAGGATAAATCCTTTAGAAAGCATAGAAAACAAGTCCATTGCACCCAGTGGAATGTGAAAGTTCAGAAATGGGTTCACTGTGCCTTAGTGGTCCTCCCTAAAACGACCAGACTAGCACACTTTCCTACTGCCACGGCACTAACATAAAGGAGATCAGAATCAGGCCTTTGGTACTAAACAACTCTACAGTGTAAGGATAGAAAGCCCAGCAGAGAAATCAAGGTTACAGGCATTGTCTCATTCTCCTACAAATTATGTATTTAGCTGAAACATCCCCGTCTGCTTTTGTAATGCAGTGCTTTATTTTTCTTTTGCTTCACTTATATCTCACTTTTATCTTTTGTTTTCTTCACTTCAGGTAGGATATCTTGACATTTGATTTCATGGGCTTTCAGACTGTGCTTTAAAGAAAGCACTAGACATTCTAAATAGAGGAGCATGAAAACATTAGGACAAGCTCAGCAAATATAAACTGGAGACACACACACACACACACACACACACACGGACGCACATTATCCACAACTGTTGGCTGTTAATTATCAGGATGGGCTTTGAAATACAGTATAAATCTGCACTGCATCCTGCTGTGAGGAATTCCCCCAATATTTGGGGGACAAAAAAATCTGAACTACTCTATATTCCTCCTAAAAAAGACTCCCTGAATTTAGTTTAATAATAATAATAATGCTAAAACGGAGTAGCTGAAAGAGAGAGAAAGAAAGAAATAATTTGCATTGAACAGTTGTTGGTAAACATGCATGACCATTTAATATTTCCCAATTAAGCAGAGAGCTTAGAAATGCCATAGATAACAGAAGTGCCTCGGGCAGTGTATTACTTGTGCATCACATTTGAAGGGTGTACCTGAAACTCATCTCCAGTATTCAGCCACTGCTTATTACCGATATGCTAAGTAATCTATGGGAGGTATTTGAACATGGGTGAATGGGAGGATTCTTTCCGGCATTGTATTTGATACCGTGAACTTAATTTATTTATGGCTGGCCTTGTTGCATAATATTCCACCATACTTTATATTAATTGGCTACAGGTCATGTAAATTCCAGCAGTATATATTCCTTTGGTGGATATGTGGAAGGTGAAGTTATAGAAGCACAGTCTGGGTTAAAAAGGTAATCTTGTCCTCGAGTCCACTGTTGGATTGTTTCTCTTAGGACCTATTGTGGGCAGCATACAGTAACAGGCGATTGCACACCTAAAATGCATGGACAGTAGAGATCAAGAATTAGATAGAGCAATCAAATGTTCCCTCATGCACATGTGATAATGTTAGTACATTTTGAGTGTGTGTGTGTGTGTGTGTGTGTGTGTGTGTGTACACACATACACATACACACACACACACACACACACCATTTACCTGCAGCTGAAGCTGACACTAACGTATAGATTATACAGGCTTGAGGATGGGGACTTCCTTTTCCAGGAGCTTTGCAGGTGGTGTCAAGTCCTACAGCAGATATTTTGGGAATAACATTTGATAATGATTCAGAAGCAGAGCTGAATCAGGATAAGAAGACTGCCACTTCTCAGGCTAAGGGGATGAGGTGGAATAGCTAGAACCGACACTAGCAGATAGATGCTTATTCATAAAGACAAACCTATTAGCCGTCTGTATTTCTGTGGCTTATTTGCATCCTCTCCTCTGGAACTGGTATTTCAGAAGCTTTCAGGCAATGCATGTAATTTGGTTAAGACATGTATAGTGCACTTACCAGTCAAAGAAATAAGATTGGGGGTGACGTGCCCAGAAGTTTTAACTTCCATTGGTTCAAGTGTCAGTGGTGAGGAATGGTCAATTAATTTTTCAGTATTATTGGGCAACAGTAGAGGGAAACGAAATGGGAATTCAGCACCGAAGTTCTATTTTCCCAGTAACTGATCTGTGGGCTCCTTTTCACGTCTCAAGAGCTTAATGGTATATTTCTCAACTGCACATTTCTGCAACAGCGTTCCAGCATGGAGATTCACACTTTAGGAAAACCCTTTCTGCACGACATTCCCTCAGAACTCCCGGATAATACCAAGAGAAAGTCCTGAATTGTTTGAGTGGAGCATTATTGTGCCTACATAATAATAATGTTTTGTTAACTACAGGGCTATTCGGAATATTCTGGTAGTCGGTGGTAAACCGTATGCTAAACGCCGACTATTCAAGCATCTATCCCACAAAGCTCATCCACGGTCCCACCAACTTCGATGGAACAACACACCTGCTTAAAGTTAGGTTGGATCAGGGTCAGAGTGGTCAGCATCTTGAAGGACTGAACCATAGTGAGTGAAGACTGCCTAAAAGAAGGAAGTTTGAGACATTTAAGGAATGATTCTCAAAAGTACCTAGCACCCACAACTGAAGAGATGGCTGCCTGAAAATAAGGTCCTCTAGTGCTGTGGAACAATTTTTCCTTGTCTGCCTTTTTAGAATGTGACTATCTGGTGTTCAGTGGTAAGAAAACTAGGAGTTCTTCTGCTGCAGAGCCAAACCCAGCTACAGAGTTTTTATTTGAGTCGTCCGTGGGTGCATCCAGGAAGAGGAGACATTAGCCTGAGATTTCCCTGGAGATTTTCAGTCAATACTGTGTTTCTGTATTAGCTGTGCCCATGAAAGCATTCAGCCTGTTTCCAGGCACGAGAAAACACCTGCAGAACTAGTCAACTATTTGTGTTGCTCTTCGGCATGTTGCAATGGCTGAGAAGCCCCAAGGGAGTGCTGGGAGATGGCAGACAGCCTGGTGAGAGCAAGAGATGATTTTGAGCTGATTTTCGGTTGTTAAAGGCGTGCGGCACTGGTGTCGCGACTTTGGTTTGTCTGTGTGTTACTGTTCTTACTGGAAACATAGCGTTCCATTTTGCGTTTAAAGTTCATATGCAACAGGAACAGAAGGTAATGCAGGCAATCGGAGCCCAGACCAGGAGCTAGGATCTCAAGTTCTAATCCCAGGTCTGACAATGGTCCTCCCCAAAGCCTTCGGCAAGTCACCTAAACTCTCAGCCTCTGCACCCCCATCTGTAAAACAGGAAGAATTTGAACATACCTTCTGCAGGCTCGTTGTTTAAGAAACAACAACAACTTGGGCTTAATAAGAGGCACAGAGGCTGAGTCGATAATTTAGCCCACAGTATGGTTAAGAGGAAGCATTACACGTTGTTATTGTGAAACATGCACTCCATCTTCTAGTTTATGCCCTCAGAGTGGCTCCTGTTAACACTGCTGCTCACATAACTCCCTGTTTACACGACCACAAGAAATACGGCTACCTAAACTGTATTCCGTCCTCACAAAAGCCCAGTCTTCTCAATCTATGTCCCAGCTCCTCAGTGCCTCTTGAGGAAGGCTTAGTCCCCCACCCACTTCCCCTCACTAAGAACACTTCCTGGGGTTCGATTATGTGGCGCAATGGAGAGAAGCTGAGATAGCCAAAAGTTCAGATGGTTATTAGAGTGCAAGGAGCTGCATAACTGAGACATAAGTATGCAACTGTAAATTAACTATGCAGGTTCCCGGTGCACCGAATGATTGGGGCAATGCCACTTACCCTGTGAGAATTAGTCAATTAATGTTAATACAGCACCTTGATGATGAAAAGAGCTAAGTGATATAATTAATGTCGTAAGGGATGAAACAAACATGATGATTGAATGGAATCAGGGGCTTGCTGCATTAGTTAAATCTGCCTAAGGTCCTGGCTCACCTCAAGAGCAGAAGTTCTTTGGGTTTAAACAAGGAAGAACATCTGTAAGTTATAAGAAATCCTTAAAAGAGCAGAACACAGATGACCAGAAGACAAAGTAAATGAATATTTAACCACAAAAATGACATTTATACTATACAGCACTTTAATAAAAGAAACATATACAGTACCTAAGGACCTGACATGTTCAGGCTGAATCTGTGAGCTCTCTCTTATGCAAAATACATATCCCAGGTAGGGCACAGAAAGGGCACCCTAAGCCTGGGTATTCCTTTGAAAGCACACATTACAGGGCCAAGTTTCTTGTTGCTGGCAAAGGCTACTGGGATTTATTTCAATAAATGTTAAAACTTCAGTTCCTGTACAGTTTATTTCTTTAACACGACTCCTAGTCTAAACATAAGGTTAAGCAGAGTTGACATTTTAAAATTCACTCTGCTTTAGCAATGGCATTTAAAGTCATGTGGGAAACAATTTCATTACTAACATTCATTGTATGGGACGAAGAGCAAGGCTGAAAGGCTGTGATGCCTCAAATGGTTCGACGCGGTGAATAATGAACGTACAGGGCCACATTTAAAATGAATGCAGAGTGCCAGATTTAGGCCTGGTCCCCACTAAGCCCCCACTTCGGACTAAGGTACGCAAATTCAGCTACGTTAATAACGTAGCTGAATTCGAAGTACCTTAGTCCGAACTTACCGCGGGTCCAGACGCGGCAAGCAGGCTCCCCCATCGATGCCGCGTACTCCTCTCGCCGAGCTGGAGTACCGGCGTCGACGGCGAGCACTTCCGGGATCGATCCGGGATCGATTTATCACGTCTAAACCAGACACGATAAATCGATCCCAGAACATCGATTGCCTGCCGCCGGACCCTCCGGTAAGTGTAGACGTACCCTTAGTTAGCAGGCACTTGTGATGGACTGATCTTCAAGCAAATAAAACCCCAGCTATTGTTTAAAGGCACTTATGGGTACGGATTGTAGACCTTAAACTTGTACTGTTCAGAATCACAGACATATTCGGGGGAGGGATAGCTCAGTGGTTTGAGCCTTAGCCTGCTAAACCCAGGGTTATGAGTTCAATCCTTGAGGGGGCCACTTAGGGATCTGGGGCAAAATCAGTATTTGGTCCTGCTAGTGAGGGCAGGGGGCTGGACTTGATGACCTTTTGGGGTCCCTTCCAGTTCTAGGAGATAGGTATATCTCCATATATTGTGATGGCCACAGCATATTGTTTAAAAGGATAAGGGGAATGTTGCAAGGCTCAATATTGCTAATTTGAAATGTCAAGTGCAAATGTTCAGGGCCACACTTCCAGCTACCATCTAAAATTAGATCAGTTAATCAATGAAAATAGACAGCTAGAGGCCCAAGTAGCCAACACACTCCAAAGTGCGGGACTTTGAGCATGAAAATAGATATGCCATCAATTACTTTTTACCACTGAATGACTCCTGAATGCCTAAATCCCTTTTGAAAAAGAGTTTTAGGGCCCTACATCAGTTTGGCATTATGACGCTGAGCACAGTAATGCCCCAAAAGCTTTAAAAATCTGGACCTACATGCCTAGCTCACGTTTGAGGATGAGACTAAGGGCTGGTCTTCACTACCCGCCCGGATCGGTGGTAGAAAAATCGATCTCTCGGGGATCGATTTATTGCGTCTCGTCGGGACGCGATAATCGATCCCCGAATCGACGCACATACTCCACCAGCCCAGGTAGGAGTAAGCGCCGTCGACGGGGGAGCTGCGGCGGTCGATTTGCCGCCGTCCTCACAGCGGGGTAAGTTGGATCAGATACATCGAATTCAGCTACGCTATTCGCGTAGCTGAATTTGCGTATCTGAAATCGATCCCCACCCCCGTAGTGTAGACGTAGCCTAAGGCACTGCTGAGAAACAGTATCCACAGTACCATGCTGACATAATTTGACACTCTCTTGCATACTATTAGTCCACAGTTGAGATGTGCCACCCAGGATAATTCATTTTAGATTCATCTTTTTCATATAGTTTCTTGGGACACTAATCTCTGAGCACAGGTATGTCTGAGCACAGTCTGGAAGAGAATCACTGAATTTTTCCAAGAACCAAAACTACTCAGAGGTCCATTCTTTCTGAAAAATACTTGGAAGGGCATCAGTGAAAATAAAGCCAGGAGTCACGAAAAACAGATCTATGAAAATAAGGGGGCAGTTTGCACGCCACTCCTGCAGGAGTTTTTCTACCTATATACCATGCTGAGAGCCACCGAACAGTTGACGTAAATGCCTTTTTTCCTTTCAAGGGCAAACTCTGATTGCAGTAGGGTGGCCGCCAATGCATCCCTAGAACACCAAACATTCCGGGATTTCTGGGGCCGAGGCAACATACTCGACACCACACAAAACCATGTCCAGTTTTGTCTCAGTACCGGACGGGGCACACACCTTAGAAAAGCACGACTGTTGGGCTTAAAACTGGAGGAATGGGCCAAGGTCACAGAGCTGGCGTTTGGGGCCTACCCACCACTCAGCCTCTGCCACCCCCACATTTTTGAGCCCCTGTAAGTCTGAATGCTGACCTCAGCTTCCGAGGCATTTATTTTTAAGCCATGTGGTTGCAAAGTGTATGCTTCAAAATGTAAAATGGGTCCAGGACTGAAAATATGTCCTGACAGTTTCCCCTGAATCTCACAGGTTATTCACAGTCTCCATCACAGCTGCCCAGGGCCAGGAACCTCAGACACAGGCTCTCCAATTTTGGGGGGGCACCTTGCAGGAGCTGCTAAAGCAGCCTCTGGGGGCTCAATGTAGGCATCAGATCATCCAGTACCCTCACAGGGAGTGATGTAGCTGCAGCCCCAGTGTGCACTGCCTGGAGGCGGGGGTGGGGGCGCAGTCCCAGGAGGAATTCTGGCTAACTCAGAACAGCAGTTCTTACATCCCCCTGGTGTTCTTAAGTGCATGAAAGACTCGATGTATCCCTTAATTTCCAACACTCATTGGGTCAATTAATAAATCAAGACAAAATTTAAACATAACACATGCCATGTTTTAATGACTCTGGAGAGAAATGGCTACTCGTGACTACGATGCTTTCTGTGGCCGATCTTGGCAGCTTTTGTTGATCCTGTTAGAAGTGCTTGCAAATTTGACGTTTCTTAATAAACCTGGACCTAATTTGAAAAATAAAGCTCCCTGTTTACTCTGAATTAAGCCTCTCTGGTTTGTTTAGGTGACTATTTCTCTTTTTAGCAAGTGCAACGGAAAATGAAAACAAAGGCTAACCTTAAGCGGACATTTCCTTTGAAAATTTCAAATCAGCCTTGGCCATGCCACGTCTTGCTTTATTTATTGCCTGGTTTTTCTAGAATGTAAATACACCTCATCCAGCAAGTGACAAAACCAGCTTTCATGAGACAGTCTGATGTGCATTTTATTCTGGTAGGGGGAAAGTATTTTGAAACTCCAGCTTAGAAAAGACATTTCCTGATCTTTTAATACAATATTCTCTCTAGCGAAAGGGACATGTACAAGCTCCATCGATGTGTTTGACTCCAGCAACTTTTAAAGAAAGTGCCTGCTCTTCCTGAGTTCTAAAAACACTTGGCTGGATGTTTATGTACCGAAAACACAATCCTTTCCCATGAAATTTAACCAGTTTTGCATGCCCTGGGAAGTGAAAAGAGCTGGCATGAATTCAACACAAGCAACTGTACAGAGTAAAACAAGCTTAGGGCTCAAATGCCAAATTTCAAGAGACAATACGTCCTCGAATCCACAGCAAAGAGGTTTTTGTTTGTTTGTTTTTAAGATATTTATAATGTAACGTGTTATAACAAAGGATATATAGAATCTTGTAACACCTGACATTATTGGAGTGGGGGGTGTCACATTTCTAACAATAAGTTATGTGACCTTTGGAAAAAAATATTTTTGCTGGTGAAATGGCATGATATGGGTAATTATAACCTGGATAAGTGTTAGATCAATAAAAGAACTCTTTTCTCAAATTACTGTGCATAATTTCCTTCCACCTCTTCCCAAATAATATAGCCAAGGATATATTTTAGGGCTGCATTAATATTTCCATCCAAAGTTTATTAATAGTTTTGTGCTGTAAATTGGCACACAGGCTATCAGCACATGTTTTTGCAAAGTGTAAAAGATCCATTGGGTTGTCTGTTTTTTGTTTGTTTGTTTTCATTGTTTTAATGGGTAAAAAGGACTTCTACTAGTTTCAGATCTTCATAGTGCTTTTCTAGCAAATTAAGTTGTTTAAAAAAACCCTGACATTTAGTTGACAATTATAGAAGGGGATCTGGTTTAATGTAGCACCTTTCTTACTTGAGGTATAGTGCAACAAAACAATTTATAGTGTATTACTTGTACTACTGTAGTGCATAAGAGCCCTAAATATGGACCAGGACCCCATAGTGCTTGCATATAATTAATTTACTACTAGGACTTCAATAGCTGAACACCTCCACAATATCTTGTGCACAGCCTGGAACATCAGCTCCTGACTGAGGGGGGGAATGTTGCCTAGAACACCAAGGTTCTGACCTGCAATTTCTAAAAAGGACATTTCTTAATCGGTAAAAGGGACCTCGATTCAATATTTCAGCTGAAGGACAGAGTCTGTATGAGGGCAAAGGCCTAATCCTGCTCCCATTGAAGTCAGTGAAGGTTGTACCATCCATTTCAGTGATCACAGGATCAAGCACTGGATCTTTACAATACTTCGTATCGCACGGGGGTATTAACACTGGGAGTGAGCACAAGTTCTGAAATAGTACGTGAAACTAAGACCAGATGCCCTAGAGGCAGGAAAAACCATCAACTGAGCCATGGAGGCATTGTTATTTTGAAACAAGAGTAACATGAGAATAAGGAGTTTCCATCTGCTACTGTCCAGAGACAAAAGGGCACTGAAGACAATGGGAGTCTTACCATTGATTTCCACAAGCTTTGGATCAGGTCCCGTTTATACCTGTACAGAGGGAGTGCAAGACATTGCCAAGTCTGAAGGACAACACTTTAGCCCCCACTCTGCACTGGTATAAATGATTACAAAGTGAAGGATCAGGCCCTAACGTCTTAACAGTGGTGCACGCAGAGCAACTACGTTTTCCCATAACATTTGCTTGACTCACGAACTCTTCTAAGCTAATCTAAAAAGAGGGGGGGAAAAGTTGTTCCAATTGATCACATTTTTAAATGTATCTAAAATGTACACACACACACACACACACACACACACACACACACACACACACACAC
>NW_020664483.1:7392970-7444768 GCF_002925995.2 Terrapene triunguis | reverse complement strand
CACACACACACACACACACACACACACACACACACACACACACACACCTACCGACCTAGCTGCAGAGCACCCATTTGTGCATTATTATCTGTTTCCTATGTGGAACTCTACACTGCTGAAAAAAACATTTTAAAATTTCCCTGTACTTTCAATTATATATATTCTTAATTTCCTATACTAAACTATTGGATGGTGTTTCACTATTAAACAGTTTCCATCATTTCATCCCAGTGGTGCATATGAACTAGGGTGACCAGATAGCAAATGTGAAAAATCGGGACAGGGTGGGAGGTAACAGGTGCCTATATAAGAAAAAGTCCCAAATATCAGGACTGTCCCTATAAAATCAGGACATCTGGTCACCCTAATATGAACATAGGAGATACCACACTTGATTGCACTCAGAGTACAAGTCAAACACCCTGTGTCTGATACTGGCCAGTAACGGATCATGGTGCAAGTAACCCCACTAAGAACAATTCTGGAATACCTCAGTTGAATTTATATCAGGGAACGCTTAAAATCCCCGCTCACTATATCTCTGTAATAGCCTAGAGGTAATGTTTCCAACTCAAACACAAAATGTAAAGAGATTCAAAATGTCAGGCTGGTCTTCACAGTTGAGACAGATGGAGCATACAAGTTGCTGGGGGGGGAAAAAAAAAAAAAGACCTCAAGTAATGCGTACTGCAATAGCTGTACACAACCAGACTAAAAGAAGTGAGCTTCAACTTTAACCTCGAATTTCCTTGATTTTAGGAGTTTGAGTTACAAGATTACTTTAATGGACTTTCTGTCCAAATCCTGAAGATTTTTTAAAAGAGGCTAATAAAAAGCAGCTGGAGAAGCATTTAGTAATCATGGATTGATGAGCCCAAGACTAATGATATAGGTTTTGTATGAATATGATTAGTGTTTGTTTCTGTATTTCAATCACAATCTCTAACAAAGCCGCCAATGGATTTGGCAAGAAGTCAGATTATAGCTATTACCTTCAGACTTAATGATTTAGATTTAAATCGCAGTGTATTCTCTAGCAACAGATTGCCTTTACACTTGCTTTTACCACTTGCCTTTACAATATCTTTAGTGTTCTCTGTTAGTTATTTGGATTGCGGGAATATCCCAAATTTGCTAGAAACTTTCCAAAGACAAAGGAAGGCACAGTCCCTGCCCTGAAGAGTATAAGCAGTCTAAATAACAAAAGGGATCGGTTTGAGGAAAGGGTACTGGATGCAAGAAAATTCTCTGGCCTGTGTTATACAGGACATGAGATAGGTGATCATAATGGTCCCTTCTGACCTTGAAGTCTATAATATAAAAGCAAAATGATCAAGAGGCACACGCCTTACTCGTTGTTTAAATGAAACATATTCAACTCTTCTCCAGCCCCCTTCCTCCATAATTCAACTTTTGGCTTTCTCCCACACCAGCTTCAGTTGCAGTGTCCTCATGTACCTCCCTCCATATAGATGGGCAGGTTACTCACCTACTTGCCTATTTCATTTTGTAATGATTAACTTTGAGCGAGCGAGAGAGAGAGCAGACATTCTATAAGATGGGCCAAATCCTCAACTGGTTTAAAACAAAATAGCCCAAGTGACTTCAATAGGGCTATGCCAATTTATAGCTGCTGGGGGTTTGACCCAGTAAACGTTGCTGTGAATAACAGACTTCTTTTAGAACTGTAATGACATTTTTATTACGTTGACATAATAAAAGTAATTTTCAATTTCTAGCTTACCTCAGTCACAACATGCACTGGAAAAAAACTTGTTGCTTTTTATGTCATTAATTCTAGTGATCACCTCATTCTGTTACATACAAGGTTCAACTCCCAGTAACTCTATAACTAGAAACGACATGGGACATAAAATAATGCTATTCACTTTAAAATATAAATATCCGAATAACAGAACACATGTAAATTCTGCTGAAAGTTTTAACCATTACTCGCATGTATCGTGAATCTTGTGATCTTTAACCATTCCTATTCCAATTTAGAACTACTCAACCCAGTTTTACAATCACGCTAATAGACTAGAACACGAGCCAATTTTAACAGGCTCTTAAGAGGGTTTTTTCCCCCTCCAAGTACCTAAGTGGTTTCCAGAACTTTACAAATAAATATTCACCAGATAGTGAAAATGCAGAAAATAGATTTGGGTTCCTATTTATTGTCTCTCTACTGCTCTTCTAAGCCATTAGTGAAAACGGATGTTGTCAGAATATAAATCTTTAATAATAAACAATAAAAATAAATAATAACAACAACAACAACAACTTTTCATTATTGCATTCTCATTATCATTCATTAAGAAAACAATGTATGTCTCCAAAGTTCTGCTAACAGGATTGCCCATTGGCCAAAGCATTTGCAGCTGGGATACCCTGATGCCACAGAAGACAGCATTTCAGCATGTGAACCAGTACAGGCTAAACATAAGTGGTTAGAACCCATGAGTTATTCTGCTTCTATGCCAAAGAGCTTACAGTATCCACACATGCAGCTTTTTATGAATGTATTCCTAGATCTCATTGATGAGAGGGGAAGATGGTGATAGATCGATCTGTTCACACTGCTGAAAAAATCATTACACTATGGAAGTTTTAATTTGAAATAAGAAAGCTGTAGAGGAAAAAAATGTAGATCTAAAAAGGAGGTAACAGTCACAGTTAAAAGAACAGGGATATTTAAGTTCTCTGTTCAGAGCCAAACTGTTAATCACTTTGTACCAAAATCTTCTGGGTAAGCACAACGTGGTTTTTGGAGGCAAATCATAAAAAAAAAAAAAAATCCACCAAAACAAAACACAAAAACCCCCCCAAACACTTAGGAATATATATTACCTCCAGCAAAAGCTAAACGTGTTTTCTCCATTTTAACATGAGGAGCAGAGTTTGGGAGTTTTGTTTGTGCAATACCCTCCATATTGATAATAGTTTCCGGTTACTTTGTCAGAGTTTAAAAGGCCAAGTTAATGTTTAAACTAGTAGCAACAGGTGTGGATTTTATATAGCATGCAGTCACCCTTTCTTCTGCTAAATTATGCTTCATTATTATTCATCTGCAGACCACTGGAAGTTAGATGCCTTAAGGAGAGATTTAGTAGCAACAGAGCTAATGATTATCCACGTTTGCCCACCTGGTGAGAGTTAATATACTAAACAACATCACAAAGCCCAACCCTTGTGAAGATTACAAGGCTTTCAATTATTCGATTTCATTTATTACCCAAATGTTATGCAATTTTTTTCACTTTATAAAAACTACCTGCATTCACACTTAAAAGGCTTGACTCATCCCTGCTCACAGTGGACTATGCAAGTTGACACTACAGTGAACCGAAGACGCTGAGCTCCTTCCTTCTGCAAATCCACCTACCTTTGGAGATCCCATTCCAGCGTCCAGCAGCCCTGCCACTTTCTTTGCAGAACTTCGGATGCTACACCGAGTTCAAATCTCACATACCTGTGGGGCACACAATGGGGGCCAGCAGAAATCGAACCAATGTCAATGGAAGCTTCAAAACCTGTAGGTTGTTGAGTGAAGGGCAGGGGGGTGATTGGGTGTGACAGGAATGAGTTGTTGCCAAGAGCAACTGGAAAGTCGGGTGGCGAGAGGACACCAAAAAAAAAAAAAAAACCCAGACAGATTTAATCCATTCATTAGAAAGTGGCATGGGAAGCCTCAAAACATTCAGGTAAGCATTCAAAAGGCTTGAGGTTTCCTCCTCACTAACAGATTCAGATGGAACTCCAGCATTATCAGCTTAACTGCCTACGGGAGCTGCCAAGGAGAGAGATGTCGCTGCCAGGGGGATAGCTTCCAGAGAAGAACCTCGGAGTCTTATGACAGCCAACTGGATCCCATGGGAGCTGAACCAATTGTTGCAATATCAATTAGCATGAAGTCTTGCCCATGTGCAGAGCAGGTAAGACACAGAGGTAATGCCAGGAAGAGTAGGGTTAAATATCAAAGAGGATAAGTTTGGTGGTGGGGGGGTGCTGCAAAGTTTATGGTGCATTTTTCAAGGGGTTTTGCGTTACATCAACTGGTTAGACACAAGACAAGAATAAATTTGTAGCACAAAAAAAGGATAGTTGCTGTTCAAGTATAAGACAAGCAGCAGAAAGAGGGGCAAAGAATCCATTTTCCTATAGGAGACAAATCCAAAAGCCACCCCCCCCCCCCCCCCGAAAAAAAATCTCCAATTGCAAATGATATTCTTCACTGTTGTATTTTGAATGCAAAGCAGGATCAAAGGCATGATCCTCTGTGGAACTGGTGCAATGTGTTCCATGTATAGCATAAGGTAAAAAATTGATACAAAGGGCAGCATAAATCCAATCGTGCTTTAATGAACACTGCTGTGCAGGTACAGAGTTACTCCTTCCTAGTAGAAATAAGGCATAGCTGCCACATTTTGTACAGCTCCACGTGTAATATTTTATGCAGGTTATTTAATGAACTCGTTTGCGTCTAGAACTATAAAAAACGGGATTTAGCGTTTGAGAGAGGCATCGGGCTAGACATCCCAGATTATTACTTGTGTTGCAGCAGCACCTAGAAGCTCCAGTCCTGAACAATTGTGCTAGGTGCTGTACACAAAGACAGGACCAAAAGAAAAAAAAAAGAAAAAAAAAAAGAAAATCAACTGTTCCTGCCCAAAGAACCGATCATTTAAAAACCTTTGTTTAATGGGGCAGGAGCAAAAAAATCCTCCCATATAAAGTGTCCTGCCAGCAGACCTCATTGATTGGAAGGTAAAAAAAAGCAAGGACTTCCTCTAATGGTAGCTCAGTCTCCATTGCCTATGCAGTCCTTCGCCCCTCTGTTTAATCTGCCAGTTATCCCAAATGTGCTAATGAGAGTGTGGTGTGGAAGCTGGAACCAAGACCCAAACTCATCTCAGAGGCCACTGAATAGCCACTAGACGGGAACAACTTTTAAACCCTACTCAGCAAGTAGGCTAGATTCAAACCGGTGAACCACAGGTGAAGGCTCTGTAGCTCACTAGCAACACCTTGAATCATTCAGGCCCTCAATAAGTGCTAATTTAAGAAAGAGGTCCCACAGCTATAGCCATGAAAAATAAAATCTCATTATGTTAAGGGCAAAAAGTCAAGCAATGGAAAAATAAGAAATGCCAACTTTCGGGCTCAGTCCTCCTCCTATTGAAACTCATCAGAGCAGATCCTTATTTTGTATAGTGGGCCAGACTCCAAGGGCAGGGATGGGATGGAAGATAGGGGCCTTTACCCTAACTAAAGACAGGGGCCTTTACCCTGCAGGGCAGGCAGGTATCCCTGAACTTTCACTAAGTAACAAGTCCTGTATTGGGAAGGGGCCTCCCAAACAAGACAACCTTGAGTCAATCCACCAACCTTGGAAGAGCCAATTATTTTACTCTGTGTTCACCAATTCCTTACTCCAGTAAATCCTCAATGAAGAATGCTGAACAAACAGTTCACACACGGCTGCTCATTTCAATAGCCCATTTAATTTGAAGTCACAGCTAAGGAGAGGAGGGGGTAGGGAAGTACTGCGCAAGTTAAATAGAATACAATTCTGTACTTGTCTAAAAAGAAAAAAATTGTCGCTCTCATTTCTCTGTTATAACGGAAGAGCTTGGCTGTGTTGGGATGTACAAACGCCTCGCTCTTGGAGCTGTTCATTTTATTCTGAAACCTCTGACAAACCCCCAAGGTTACACCACACTGTGTAGCCAGACTCCTTTGAAAAAGTTCTTGTTCTTTTGCCCTAGCACTTTAATTAAAGAAGCTACTGGAGTTCAATGGCTTCAAGCTATCTCCTTATGACAATCTTCCCTGTGCTCGGCAGAGGAAGGGATTTTTCCTTCTTAACGCTATACTCATTACTCATTTACCACCTGATCAAAGATTTCAGTTGCCAAAAGCTGTTTACCATCAGCACAACACTTCAAAGTGGATGCAAAAAAGGTCTCTTATCAATGTAATTGCTATGTAGCAAGCAATACTTCCATACATCCCCCTATGATCTCCTAGAGCCTTAATTTACATCAATCCAATATTTTACCTTGTGTTACAGCAAAACCTTGACATAAGATTCCAATACATCCCCAGACATCACTACCAAGTCACTGAATACAACAGACAGGAGGAATATGGGATGAAGATAGAGAAGTCATCATAAAAAAAGGGATTCCATGGGTCAGAATAGCATTCCTCTTACTATTGAAAATGACTGCTCCGAGTCCGCACCCAGAAAAGCGCCCTACTGTGGCAGATGATATACTACGGGTAGGATATGTCTAAAGAACTGGCTCCCACTGGAGGCAACAGTAAAACTGCCATTGACTTCAAAAGGAGAGGAGGTGGGCCAAAGCTGAGCACTTCTGAGAAACCCCCATCCTCCAGCTTTATTTTGACAGCGAGTGCACAAGACTATAAATAACTGTACCAGCAGAATGTCCGCCGTGAAAGGCAAAAAGCTTACACACCAGCCGCAAAACACAACATTAAGTGATGACTTATTGGTAGCTGGTGAGGAGAAAACCAAACACGTCCGCATTCCTCATACTCCGGCTATACTCCCATGTCTAAAGGTTCCGAGACCCCCAAGTGATATCACCTGATGAAAGATGAGAGGACTATAGTAGCGTTTGGTGTACTCTGTACCGGCTCAGGGACCAAACGTCTCTTTTCCTCCCCAACCCTGGAAGAAAACTTTACACTTGGGCCTGGCTTCCAGAAACTTAGGTCACTGTCTCTATGTCATAAGAAAGGATGAGCATGTTACCATCATGCTAGAATCTTCTGTCAAAAGGCAAGTGAGGGGAGAATTTCCAATCTAGCTCCTATACTGATAGGGAAGCCTAAGCAGAGCTGTGTCGACCCACATAAAAGCTCTGTAGATCTACGGGAAACCTTTGCCACTGTCCGACCCACTAGAATCCCCCTTTGCATTCACTCATTGCTCTTGGGTGCTGTAAAAAATTGCACATATTGTAGCTAAAACCTACTTAGTTTCTAACCAACCCCCTTTCTGCCCCCCAATCAGGTGCAAATGTGTGTGTCCAGGAACACATATATTTTAAATGTAACAATGTCTAGACTAAAATAGAGCAGGAAGTCTAATTTTTCTTACACAAAGCTGTGCAGGAGGAAAGTAGGAAGATAACTCTTCAATCTAAGGGACAAGCCTTGTAGTGGATAAATGTACGTATGAGTGCCCAGTAAGAGGTGCTTTAGAAATGTATAGGAAGAATAAAATGAGACAAAACATTAGCTCTATGGCTCCTTTTCTTGGCAGGGTCTTATCTAACAGGGAGGAAAATGTACACTCCTAATTCCAAGAAAGTAAATAATATATAGCATGACTCTTCCTAAGCCTCTGCTACAGAGACCCCAGCTACTCCAGTGAAATCCTGGTGTATAGTTTAATTTAACTGTTCATCCAAGCAGAAAAATGAAAGCAGCACCCAGGTACTCTTAAATAATGCAGCATATCTGTGCTCGAGGTTTGCTAAGTTTCCCCTTGTAAGTATGTGATAAATATTCTTTTATGTGCCATTTTCAATAGAAAAAAAGATCAGCAGGGAAGGCTTTAATCAGACACCAGCCATTCAATTTTAAACCCAGGTCCCTGTGGTCAATGGGAGTGGCAAATCAATGAGCCAGGTCTCATGCTTTGCTATTGATGAGTCTTTTCCATCATGCTGGATTAGGAGTATGTCTCTTTCTCCACTGAACAGCAAAGGGGGGCCGATCTTTCAAAGATGCTGAGCAGATTCCAGCCCAACAGATTGCAGGATCAGTCTCTATATGAGGCCTGGGGTATGAGCGATGACAGATGCGTTTATATTCAGCCGGGAACCCTTTTTTGAGACATCAGGACGAGTTGTTCTAAAATAACCTAGAAAGATATCTAACTCTGCGGGTATGTCAATGCTACAAACGCCGTATGGCAGCGTGTAGAGAACAGACACTACATGCCCCTCTAGCACAGGTAGAAATAGCCGTGTAGACAGCGAGTACAGACATGCACCAGATCCTTCGGGTACATACCCGACACGGCTCTCCACACACCCAAACCGTGCCTCCCCATCTACGGTGCTATTTTTAGCAGCACGGTGTCCCACTGCTTCCCCACAGCAGAGAAAGGCTCCAGCATCAGGAAAAGACCCTGCCATGGTGGAGGCAGCAGGGAAAGACTGTGGCAATAAGGATCCGCTGGGGCCTTTCCCCAGCTCTCCCTACCGCCAGAGCCTTTTGCTGTGTTGTGTAGCTACAGATGGACGCAACCTGCTTTTCACTCCAACGCCTAGCTACATAGGTTGGTGCCTGGATCCTACATGCCGCCGCTAGCATAGACAAGCCTTGGCTGTTAGCCTAAGGGTACATCTACACAGAGGAAAATAAAACACCCCATGCACCGAGTCTCAAAGCAAATCTCAGCTGACTCGAGACACACTACAGGGCTAAAAAGAGCTGTGTAGACATTCAAGGTAGGACTGGAATCTCTGCTCCGAGGCCCTCCCCGCTTGCCATGTTTCAGAGCCCAGGCTCCAGCCTGAGCAGCGACATCTCCACTGCTCTTTTTAACCCCATGGCATGATCCCAAGTCAGTTGATCTCAGGCACGAAGACTCCCTGCTGCGGAGTAGGGTTTTGTTGTTGTTGTGTAAACATAACCCAAGAGGCTTTGCAGCTGCTTCAGTTAACATAAACCATTGGCTGGAAGCTGAAGCCGGACAAATTCCAATATTAGGAATTAGGCACCACTTAACAGTGAGTGTGATTAATAATTGGAACAAACTACCAAAGGAAGTGGTAGATTCTCCATCTCCTGATGGCTTCAAATCCAGACAGGATGCCTTTACTGGAAAATATACTTTTGCCAAAAAGGTTATTGGGCTCCATGCAGGAATAACTGAATGAAATGGCCTGTACAAGAGGTCAGACTGGATGTTCTAATGGTCCCCTCTGCTCTTATAATTTAAACACCACAGAAATCTTTCCTGCCAAGATCCCAGATAATCCTAATGATGACCCTTACAATTTTTTAAGATTTAGGTTCCTTATTAAAATAAAACTCGTGAAGTCGAGTACATGAACAAATCATCTTCCTTGCTGACCCGTGTGTGAGTCGAATATGTGAAAAGTTAACAGAGGGCAGCTACATCCAATAAGCAGATTTAACCCACAACAGTAAGTTAAAAAGTCAGAGAGAAGAAGTGTGATTTTTTTATTTAAATCAGATTTTTTTGATAAAATGCTTTTTGAGGAAAAAACCTATCTAAAGATAGTTTTAATTAAGATACATTATAGCTCAAAGATATCTCATCATGGAATAGGGATTATAAATTCTAATTCTATAATATGAGACAATATATTCATGTAATGTTTAAGAAAAGTTTTGTAAATGAGTTCCAATAGTTCATAGATTAGGGACCCAATCTTATGGGGTTCCACAGGCTTCTGTAGAGATTATTTAAATTAATCTTTCTATCTACCCAGTGAGACTCAGTGCTCAGTCTAGAAGATACCATCAGAGATGCTTAGTTTTGCAGTTCTCAAACTGTGTAGATTTGTCTTCAGAGGTAACAGCAAAAATGTTTTTAAATAAATAAATAAATAAATAAATAAATAAATAAAGAGAGGTGAGAAATAACAGACCTCAACTCTATTGTCCCTCTGCAAATTTGTGTACACAGAGTCAATCCCTTACCTCTCTCTAAAAGTGCAAAGTTTCAAAAAGTTCAATGAATAGAAGATTGTTGGGGCCGGAATAGATCTGGACAAGGAGAAGTCTAGAGATAAATGTGAGAAGTGAGGGACATATGCTTGTTTTGTTAAAATATTATGTGTTTGCTGTTGAAGAAAAAAATCCAGAATATTTAACGTTGTTGTTTTAGTTAAATAAAACAATTTAAATGTCTGTCTGGTGATTTTCTCTTCCTAATACAGCATGGCAAGAATATCCTCCAAATATTAATGATTAACCTGTTGAATTGGAGACAGTTCACCTCCCAATGACTTCATAAATATCTGCTTCAGTTACCTTTGGTAAATGAAATAACCAATCATTCATTTTCTGATATAGCTGTAAAACTAATCTGAAAAGTTTTCAAAATAAATCACTGTTTAAAAATGTACAGGGTGTACCTTCTAAAAATGAAACCTACATCTATAGTTGTGAAGATGATGTATTAAGGTTATAACAACCAACAAAAATGCACTTTTATGTAGAAAACTATGATTAAATCGAGTCTTCCTGACTAGTGATTTAAATCAAATCCACCCTGTCATGAACACTACTCTACATTTTACCAAGCTAAGATTTAATGAAAAAGCCCAAAAGCATATTGGAGCCAGAGCTTAAAAGCCTAATAGTGAACTTCTTGATCCTGTTGTTCCATGTCAAAAGTTAAATGTGATTCTAATAACTGTTTGAGAGGAATAGAATACCTGGATAAGCAAGACACTCACCTGAGCTTAGACAAAAGAAAGAAAGAAACATTGTCAAAGCTCTCCTGGGGAGGACAGTCACCAAACATTAACTTTTTCCCCTACAGGTAAATACCAATAATAGTACATTATGCCGCAGTATGTGCACCAGGTCATCAGTCTAGTAGCGGCAGATTAAAGCTATAAAGCTTGGTAGTAACGAGGTTTCTGAGAAGGGGTCAGGAACAAACAGAAGTCTTATCCTCAAGTTAAACAAACAGAACAATGGCTGTGTTATGAATCCAGTCTGGAACATGTGTATTTCCTGTTAACACTGTCTTTATGTTTGTTTATAAAGTGTCTTCTAGCAATGCTTGCCATATTATGATCACGTGCTGAAGTCGTCTCAACCAAGAGGTGAGTTATATGAAGATATTCTTCCCCTTCCACCATTTCTGTACAGTTTTATTACCAGCTACGCTAAAATTACTCCTTGAACATAGTTGTTTCTTACCTCTTGAAAATGGACTTCTGTGAAAATCTCAGACAGAAAACGCTTTGGTTTAGCATCTTGGAACTGAACCACTGAACAACTTGACTCCTGCTGCCCTACGATTTGATAATGCCCTGGAAACGGTCAAGCCTTTCCCATCACAGTGATGGCAGCTTACCCTGAGCCCAACTGTCTATGGCTCCCAGTCTTTGCTTCTTCGTGTGCAAACCCATAGCATGGGAGAGAGCACAGATGCAGGCATTATTGAAGCCATAGTGTTTGTGTTCAAATAATCCAAAACTCAAGTGAACTTGGATTTAGACCTGAATTGCTCACTCACCCCTATATTTGGCTTGCTATATGCTAGTCTACTCATTCTTATATCCATATGCACAGCTAAAATGGTAGACAAGGGCATGCAGATTTTCTCCAAAAAGAGTTTCCCCATCTTGTAGGTGAAATGACTTTTGTATACCGACTAATGTCTCTGAATGTATGGGTTATCTAGTTGCAATGCAGTCCTGAGATTCTAATTTTAAGACAAGCTACAAGAGCAAAGGATAGTAGGAAAAATGTCAAATGATCCCAATAACTGTAATCCATCCCCATTCTCCACTCGATACTTTCTTTCTAGGATTAGGATACAACTGTGTTAATGTTGAGCAAGATTTCTGAAAATCTTACACAGACATTCAGAGTGTGGCTTGCATGCTGGAAGGCTGTTTGTGAGCAGCCCAGGTGGGAACTATGACAACAAGGCCCCCCAACAAGGGAACTATGACAACAAGATTGCACGGTACAGACGAAACAGCCCCCCACAGGTCTGTGTCCCAGTTTGTCTGTCACACACACACACACACACACACACACCCCTTTCATTATTAGTAGAATTGTAGTGCCCAGAGAGCTCAACCACAATCCAGCCTGCTAGGCATTGTCCATACATACAGCAAAAACCAGTCCTTTCCCTCAAAGCGCTTATATACCGTCTCAATCAGTGGTTCTCAAACTTTTGTACTGGTGACCCCTTTCACATAGCAAGCCTCTGAGTGTGACACCCCCCCCGAACAAATTAAAAACACTTTTTAATATATTTAACACCATTATAAATGCTAGAAGCAAAGTGGGGTTTGGGGTGGAGGCTGACAGCTCGCAACCCCTTCCTCCCCCCATGTAATAACCTCGTGATCCCCTGAGCAGTCCCGACCCCCAGTTTGAGAACCCCTGGTCTAAACAGACAAGACAGATAAGGGGGTGGGAGGAGGAAGTGCTATTTTCCCCATTTTGCAGATGGAGAAACTGAGGCATGGAAAGATTAAGTGATTTGCCCAACATCACACACAAAGTTTATGGCAGAGTCCCGAACTGGATGTAGATATCCTGAATTGCAACCCATTTCCTTAACCACAAGGCAATCCTTTCCTTTTGCTTAGTTACACTGGTCCAAGTTCACCCCTGGTACAACTTATTAAAGTAACCCTATGGATAAATATGGCCTTTCGTTTTTAAACTCAGGCTCAAGTAATGCTGTTTCATTTGCTTGGCATATTAACTAGTTAGACTAAAGTTTGTTATGCTCTTGTCAGAGTAGACTAATTTGGCAACTCACTTACTGATAGGTGTTTTTGGTATTAGATGGCATTCAAACAGCATAACAATCTGCATTCCAAACACAGGGCGAGCAACCGAAACAACGTGTCTAACAATGTTAGGATATCATGCTAATGCAGTAGATTTTACCATTTCTAAAATAATCCACTAAAGGATTTGCATTTGTGAAATTCACGTTCTGGATTCCTCTGGAAGAACTCACTTTGTTTGTTTGTACCTCAGTAGCACCAGTCATGGATCAAAGCCCCTCTGTGCTAGGCAATGTACAATCAAGGAACAAAAAGATGGACCCTGCTTACAATCCAACTATCACATTTGGGTGAAGTTTGCCTTCATCCCTGCAACTCCCTTTAGTCCTTAGGCAGTTAAGTTTCCAGTCACCCATGCAACTACACCAGTGCAACACCCCTGCTTTAGGTATGATTTATACCTTTGCAGCAACTTTGGTAGCTCAAATCCCTAGTGTTGACACAGCCGCACTGCAAACAAAAACAGGGAAATCACACTTCTAAATTAACCATTCAGAATTTGGTTCCTGTGAACTTCTACCTCTACAGTACTTATATAGCTCCCAGTACCACAATATCTAAGCACCCCACAATCTTTCCATGGATTCACCCTCACAACACCCCGTGAGGTGCTGTTATCCCTCATTTTACACATGGGGGAAACTGAGGCACAGAGAGACCAAGTCACTTGTCCAAGGTCCCACAAGTCCCACTCCTGTAAACAGTTATGCCTATGATTGACTTTAATGGAACTATCCATATGCTTAAAGTTAAACATGTATATAAGTGCGTACATGAGTGGGGCTTAAATAGGTTGAAGATGTTTTGGAAATTTGTTGGAGGTCAAGCCCATGCTCTACTCTACGGATAGGTTAGATATGGTATATTTTCTCCTGAATACATCTGGGATTGGGCTGGGATGATTTAGTTGCGGATTGGTCCTGCTTTGAGCAGGGGTTGGACTAGATGACCTCCTGAGGTCCCTTCCAACCCTGATATTCTATGATTCTATGAAATGTGTGATAAAAATCCATAGCCGTGACATACTTCATGTGAAGTGATTCTAGAAAGTATTGATTTGTCGGTTTTTCTATGGTGCTCCTCTCTGTAGTATCTGTACACCTCACAAGCACTTACGGATTTAGCATCATAGCATCCATCTGAGGTAGGGAAGTGCTGATCCTCTTTTACAGCTACTGAATCTGTGGTGCAGAGACATGGAGTGACTTGCCTGATGTCATAGAGGAAGCCTGTCGTGGAGCTAGAATTAGATACTAGATCTCTTAATTCCTAGACCAGTGCCCTGACCATCCATACAACCACCCTTCCTCTCCATTATGTAGCACCACTAGATGGGACCACTGTGATAACTTAGTGTGACCTGCATAGCACAAACCATAGGGCTTCCCTGGCTTAATTCTCCTTTGAATTAGTTTGCCCATAATTCAAGTTGAAGCTAGTTTCCCATTATAAGACCGCACTCTCACCACTTCAGCACACCCAGTTCAACTGACTTGAAACGTCATATGCTACATCTTTCCTACGGGCACAGGTTTTTTCTAAATTCATTTTTCACAAGAATACTGAAGCACGTGCATTAAAAAAAAATACATGTCATTAGAAACATCACTCTCGTGTATACGTTGCAGACACACAGCAGTGGGATGGATGCTTTGGAAAGTGCGTGTGACTGATAGCAGATAGCCATGATCAGGTAGTGGAAGGGGAGGAATCTCATTCTGGTCACCTGTGTTCAAGAAAAATGAACTCCAAGAGGAATGGAGAACCTATCTTACAAGAGGAGGCTAAAAGAGCTTGGCTTGTTTAGCCTAGCAAAAAGAAGGCTGAGAGGGGTCTGATTACCTCCCCTCCCCGCCCCCGGATGTATTTATAGACAGCAAACACCAGGGAGAGAGAAGAACGATTTAGGCTAAAGGACAATGTTGGCACAAGAACAAATGGGGATAAAGTGGCCATGAATAAATTTAGGCTGGAAATTAGAAGATTACTATCTGTCAGAAGAATGAAGTTCTGGAATAGCTTCCTGATAGATTTCTTGCCCACACTACTCCTAACTTGTTTTAAGATGGAGCTTGATAATTTTATGAAAGGGATTATATGATGTGAGCTGATGAAAGAGACTTTTGAAAAAGCTTCTCTCCTTTCCACGAGTTCAACACAACTGTTTAAAGACATACTAAAATATCACCAGCATGATGGGTTTAACAAGAAAGTTTTCTCAGGCAACCTTCACCATGAACGATGTTTACACGTTTCTATCTTAGTGAAATATTCCCAAGAATGGAGTGCACGGGGCAAGAAGTGATGGAGTACAATATCTCCCCATGCTTTGTTCAAAAGACCCCATCGAGCTTCATTAAGTTCCCATTGGGAGCTTTACTCAGGAAGATGGGTTAATGTGCTGAAATGCAGAGCTATAGATGACAGGGTGCAAGACTTATAGACAGTCGTTTTCATGTAAATCAAAACACAAGTAGCACAGGATGGAGCTTATGAAACTGTATAAATGATACAGTACAGACAAGGCAGGAATTATCCAATCTGTAACTGTGTACACAGAAAATGCAAACAATAGCCACTGTATTTATGCAGATTGCATTACGGCATATAAGCCATTTAAAACACACTGTGCAAAACTTCAATATTAAAGCATTATTTATATGTGGTATAACAAGTGTGCATGGCACTACAGACAAACACAGAGGAAAGGCGGCAAATAGGAGGCTAAAACGTATGGACTAACTTGGGACTTTGATGACATGACCCCCACAACGGTATACGCAGTTGCCCCCTTACACTGCTATGTGGGTTACAGGAGCCAGGTGCATAGGAATAAAGTGGGGTTACTGACCAGAGCAGCTGGATGGGTAGTCAGGGTAGCCATGGTTCTGCACCCCTAATCACTGGTCAGCACAGCAAAAAATCGGTGCAGAGAGATGTCACAATTTGCTGGCAGCACAGACCATGAGGAAAACACTAGCTCCTCCTCTCCCACTCGGGAGAATTCTGACCAAGTCACAGTACCTCCTGGGGTAATGCGGTTTCCACCACACCCCTTACTTGGGCCAGACCAATCCAGCGCTACAGCATGAGCCTGAACTGAGGAAGTTAGGAGCAAAAGTCCAGCTGATGGCAATGAGAGCAGACTTGGGTCCAAGCCTGCAAGATGCAGAAAGCATCCGCTCAGCATCTCTCACGCGCCAATGTTCAGATGTCGCAGTGAGTAATGACCGACATGGGAACATGGGGCAGTGAAGGACTTGAGATCACCGTGATAACAAGGAGGGGGACTGGCCTTGGAAGAGCGTTGTTTACAAAGAACGCAGATCAAGTCAGTTTCACTTCACATCTATTTGGGGGCGGAGGGGGGTTCTTTTGTTTAAATTAAGAGTCGTCCAGGCCGCAGAGGGGTAGGTGGTGGTGGAGCAGAGAATTTATACTGGAAGACTAGCCAGTAGAAGCGAGTTGGGGATCGGATTCGAAGGGAAACATGATTGATACACAGGCCAAAGTCGAGATAAGGACAATTTGTTTGATGTTTCAGACAGACAGTCCTAATTGGCCCTGAGAACGGTGGTGTACAGAGTTACATGCTTTTACATCTACCCTGGGAAACAACAACTGTCAATATTTAGCAGGCAGGTTCAGGTTGCCAGCATAAATAAACAGTCTTTGTAATTTGTTAGATGAGTTATAGAGCATAGCTGCTTCTTAAGACAGACACACTCTGAATGTTCCTACAAACACGCAAAAAGAACAGGAGTACTTGTGGCACCTTAGAGACTAAGAAATTTATTTGAGCATAAGCTTTCATGGGCTACAGCCCATTTCATCAGATGCATAGAATGGAACATATAGTAAGGAGATATATATACACATACATACAGAGAACATGAAGAGGTGGAAGTTGCCCTACCAACTCTAAGAGGCTAATTCATTAAGATGAGCTATTATCAGGAGGAGAAAAAAAACCTTTTGTAGTGATAATCAAGATGGCCCATTTTAGACAGTTGACAAGAAGGTGTGAGGATACTTAACATGGGGAAATAGATTCAATGTGTGTAATGGCTCAGCCATTCCCAGTCTCTATTCAAGCCCAAGTTAATGGTATCTAGTTTGCAAATTAATTCCAGTTCAGCAGTTTCTCCTTGGAGACTGTTTTTGAAGTTTTCTTTGCAAAATTGCCACCTTTAAGTCTGTTGCTGAGTGACCAGGGAGTTTGAAGTGTTTTCCTACTGGTTTTTGAATGTTATGATTCCTGATGTCAGATTTGTGTCCATTTATTCAAACATGAGGTTCCTTTTATTAGCAATAAAGCCTCAAAGGGCTAAGCAGCATAGAATTCTGTACTGAACAAGAGGGATATACACTACATTTCACCTTTATTCCTCCTCCTTTCAATCATTATTGGTGTCATTTGTGCAACTTTGAGGTTAGGAAGCACTTACTTAGGTAGCCCCATTGACTTGAGCAAGAGCTGCACGACTGAGCTCTAAACCATTAAACAACTTCCGTATGAAAAGCAGAGCTTAGAGTTTCACTGCTATTGAACAGCTGGGTAAGCCAGCATCCCTTATTTCTTGGCACCAAGCACGCACCTGCCCATTAATCAATACTTTTGTTAATATTGCACTTGTTAAGCAGCAGTCATTGTCACTTGTGAACACCAGGCTTAATCAGCTCCCTGGGAAAATGTTCCCCTAAAGCAGCTGTCCCGATTACCCATGTCCCACTTAAGAAGAATATACTTTATAGATACGTGTATTGATAGGGTGACCATCTGTCCTGTTTTTAAAGGGACAGTCCCATTTTTGGGGACTTTTTCTTATATAGGTGCCTATTACCCCCAACCCCCGTCCCGTTTTTCCACAGTTGCTATCTGGTAACCCTATGTATTGACGTATTTTGGTCAGCTTATTACCATCAGCAACACAGCAGACTGGGACATTGGGCATAGATGGGCTATGCTGCAAAACTACAACCTGCGCATAAGTTGTGGGGGAAGGTGAGATCTGACACCTCCCACCCCCAAACCCTGTGGAATCTGTTAACTCTAAAGGGTGAGGGGAGAGGGACACTGCAGCACATTTAAACTACAGTGTTGTGTGCACCTCCTCCCCGTAAGTTTTATTACCGTGCTAACTGGACATGTTAGAGGTTTTAAAGATGCCCTGGAGAGTCATAATTTAGAATAAGTTCTTTAGCGACCGTTCACTGAAATCTTGCACAGTAGCACATCCTGTTCATCTTACAGTGCAGCGCACATTCTGAATACAGTTGTGCATCAGCTTAAAAGTACGCATTGGGGGAGGGGAGTCCTCAGGCTGAATGTTGCTGCATCTAACTTTTAAAAAAGGATTCCCAGAAGCCAGCACATTGAGGGGGGAGCCACCTGAGCTAGCCAACAGAAAATGCTGAGCAAACGGGTGAGGCCTAAGCCCTCTCACGGAGCTGGGCACCTAACTCCAGGTAGAAGGATGCATCTCCCTCTGCTCGGGATTCACAGCCGCAACCGTCTCGTGGAGTCAGGCACCAACACCAGCTCAGCCCTATTTCAGAAAAAAATGCTGTCATCGTGCCCAGTTTTACTCAAATATCCCACTGGCTAGGGCACACCCCAAGGACGTGGGTGACTTAGGTTCAAAGCCCCACTCTGCCTAAGATGATGGAGCAGGGACTTGAACTTAGGTGTCTGAACTCCTAGATGAGTGCTCTAACCAGTAGGTTCAGGGGGATCCTGGAGCAAGTCTCTCTTAGTCTCTCCTGCTGAAGCTGTTCCACTTTGTATAACGAGTCATTGGCCCAGGGAAAGAGCGACTGACCCCATAGCCCCGTGGTTAGGGTCCTCACCTGGGATGTGAGATCCAAGTTCAAGTCTCTGCGCCAATCACTATTTAAGTATTTTATGCAAATGAACAGCTTCAAACAAACAGAGGAGACCCACCTCAAAATACCCCATAGGCCAGGGGTGAGACTTGGGAGGTGGGAGGCCTGGGTTTAAGTCCATGCTCTACAGCAAGCAGAGGGGGAAACTGAGCCCACGTCTCCCACACCCGGGTTGAGTGCTCAAACTACAGGCCTGTAGCATATAAAGGGGACGCCGCCTCCTCCAGCTGTGTTTTGTGGGGGGCCTATCAGAGACCACTTTAGAACACGTCTACCTGAGCTCATCTAGTGGATTGGGCCCCCACAGGCAAAACAAGTGGGGCAGACCCTGTTTTATGAATCCGGACAGAGCTTAAGCAGGAGTTAGGTGTCAAGCTTGCCAGCGGCAGCAGGATGGAGGAGGCTGTGCGCACGCACGCCAGCAGAACGTTACCTGGCTAAGAAGTTAGGCATCTACAGGATGGGGCAGCAGCTAAACAGGGATTTGGAGGATCTAAATTTTGGATTTCGGAGCCTTAAAGTGCGAGCTAGGCACTTAAGCACCCGTTTTTGAAGCCTATCTTTGGAGAAATAATGTAAAGAGTTACTTGTGTCTGAATGTCAAGGGGATGGAAGCCAGTAAACCCTTTTGTGTCCCAAGCGCCACTCCCTCACACTGGTGTAACTTAGGAGGAACCGTTGATATCAATGGAGTTACACTCCCGCAAGTGATATTCAGAGCCGGTGCCTATTGGTTTTGGTTTTCCTATTAAAAGGGCGCTGCCATCAGTGACCTGCCCAGAAACGGAAGAGGACTTCTTTCCAACAAAGCACTATAGCTAAGGGGCTTGTTGACATCAAGAAGTTGACTGGAATAGCTACTGCAGAGCCAGTCCGGTCATCCCACCTACCCCCCACCATGTAAAAAAAGCCCTACTTCTGCAGAATCAGTAAGGAAGTCTCTCTCCGCTAATCAAGGCCCTGTCCTTGCAGGGGTCTTGAGCATTGGTAGCACCTTGCTCTTGCCTGTTCTCTGCAGCAGTTCAGCCTCCTGAGGACTGAAATACTTGAGTTTAACCCAAATTATTGGGCTCAACATAGGGGTAACTGGGAGACATTTACTTGCCTGTGATGTGCTGGTCAGACGATGATCTCATGGTCCCTTCTGGCCTTAAACTCTATACAAATTTTGAAATCCCTATTTCAGCACAGCCCCCGGGCAGCCTCTGTTGGTGACGCTTCTTCCACAGAGTCACAGTCTTCTACCCCAGCAGAATGTCTGGAGGAGCACGGTGATGCGTGCTGCCCCTCCATAGTTATAAAACACTTAAAAATAATATTGTGGGACGAATGTGTGAAGAACTTACCGCTGAAGGCTGCTGTGGGAGGGTGTGCCTGCATGGCATCTGATCACTGGGCATGCATAGCACTCCGAGTTGGAGCAGTGGGGAACATCAAGTACTAAAGAGCAGGGGCAAGGTTAGAGGCAGGACAGATGTAGCTGAATGCTGCTGTCCTCTCTCTAGGAGGACTGCCTAGTACACTGCTGTCCACTTGCTTTGAACAGTTTGTGGTATAGACAAAACAGAATGCTGCAGAATAGATCATGTTCTTCCTAGCACCATGGAGACTTGGGTAGTCATTTATAGCTATACAGAGTTCACGCAAAATGCTACCAGATCAGCACGGCGACACAAAGGGTATGTCTACATATCCTTGCAGGGTCCCAGCCTGAGCCTGAACTGCACTTTTATAGTCCCGTAGCCCAAGTCCCACAAGCCCAAGTCAGCTGACATGGGCCAGTCCTGGGTCTTTTACTAAGTGTAGACATGCCCCCATTGCCTTGCATCTTTGGGTAAGTGAATCGTCTCAGGGCTTGATCGGTTTTAAAGAAGTGCAAGTATTTGTTCAAAAATTATGAAATACTCAGACTATCCCCCAGTTAGTTATGTGCAGCCCCATATTTCCGCTAAAAACCTTTTTTTTGTTTTTAATTTGTCTTATTTCATATTAGTAGCTGCAGTTGAAGAATACACCTACACAGGGAAATGACATGCACAGAGATGGAACCTATCCTACTTGGAGAAAATGCGTTTGAATGCATACTTTCCCCCCCAAAAAAAGAATGGAGATTTAAAAGCACAATAGGAAAAATAAATAGTGAGTAAGAAGAGCAAACATGAAAAAAAAAGAGATAGTAGAATTTGAACTAGCACAACTGCATGCAGAGAATCCAATTTAACAGACATCAAGAGATCAATTGCTTTTTCTCATAAGTACGAAGGCTGATGTAAGAGCAGCATTCTTTCCAACCATACTAACAATAGGTCAGCTGGCAAAATCAATGGCACCTGTGCTAAAGCACCTGTGTGCCGTAGTGAAGGCTAGGAACGAAGAAGAGAAGTGAAAAAGAAAGAAATGGAAGTCTGACTTCCAGCTGATCAACCCGCTGCTGTGTTCAATTATTGCACATGTCTTTACGCAGCGGAGGGATTTTATGTACGTTAGCAATTCTGCTGCCAAATTATTTGTATTACAGTAGACTGGAGCCCCATTGTGTTATGCACTGCAAAAAACACATAGTAAGACAGTCCCTGCCTTGAAGTACTTAAAGTCTAAATCGACAAGACAGACAAAAAGTAGGAGGGAAAACGGGCACAAACAGAGGAAATGACTTGCCGAAGGTTCCACAGCAGAGCTAGGACTATAACCCAGATCTGTGGCCCCCACTCCAGTGCCCTTGTCCCTACACCATGCTACTCCTAAAATTGTACACAACGGTTAGCTGAAGCTTATTATCAATGCTACTTGAACTTATTGTAGTGACAGAGATAAAGCAACACTCAGAACAGCTCACCGATGTATGAATTAACATGGGCTAATCATAGAAATAAGGTGGGTGAGTTAATATCTTTTATTGGACCAACTTCTGTTGGTGAGAGAGAGAGACACACAATTTTTAGCTACACCGAGCTCTTCTTCAGGTCTGGGAAAGGTACTAAGAGTGTCACGGGTACATGCAAGATCAATAGTTCAAAGAGGTCATATTTGCAGGTACCAAAGCCAGAAGAGTCCCCTGTGATCATCTAGTCTGACCTCCCGTATCTCACAGGCCATAAAACTTCCCCAAAATAATTCCTGGAGCAGATCTTTGAGAAAAACAGCCAATCTTGATTTTAAAATTGCTAATGATGGAGAGTCCACCATGACCCTTGGTAAGTTGTCCCCTTGGTTAGGCGGAGCACAGCCTATTCTCCAGAAAGCAATTTGCCGGAGATACTCTTGTGCTCCAACAGCTACATTAGGAAAACACTGATTTTAGAGAGAGAGTAAATGGTGCTCAGCATTTTCTGAATAATTAGGCCAATTTAAGAGGTCACATGGTGGGTTCCAAAAATTTAGTCACTCTACCAAAGCAGTAATACCCTTTAAAAGTTGTGGTCTTCTCTCATTTTAAGTACTGAAAGACAGGCCCATAACTGTGTATTAATAATTTCCCACACCTGTTTTACAAAACCTACATCCTACACAATAAGAAGTTATATTTACCAGTGGCAAATGCTTATTAGTGCTCCTCTGTCTTTGATGTAGTCCCATTTCCTTTACAGGTCCTGAACAATTTCCATGTTTCGAAAGTTGAGGGATATCCTCTTAAAAATAAAATACAATAGCAAATGACGGGAAGCTGGCCTCCACGCAGGGCCGGCTCTAGGCACCAGCAAAACAAGCTGGTGCTTGGGGCGGCACATTTTTAGGGGCGGCATGGCCGGCGCCAGAATGCCGCCCCTAAAAATGTGCCCCGGCCGCCCTAGCTCAGCTCCGCTGCTGCTCGCGCGCCGCTACTAGCCCTCCCTCCCAGGCTTGAGAGCCTGGGGGGGGGGGGGAGGGCTGGGGATTTGGGGAAGGGGCGGAGTTGAGGCGGAGCCGGGGGGTGGGGGTAATTAAAAAAGGAGGGGGGGCGGCCAAAATTGTTTTTGCTTGGGCGGCAAAAATCCTAGAGCCGGCCCTGCCTCCATGAAAGACTTCTCTTTATTTTCACTTTCAGCTGCAATCCCCATCACAGCCTGCTCACTTCCCTCCCACTCCACATGCTGATTTTTAAGTAGTTTGGAGGGGGGGGGGGAAAACCCACACACAGCATCTGGGACTTACAGGTGACTACAGATTGTTACTAGATTGACTCCCCTGTTGTGTTAACTGCTAAGCTAGAAAGCTGCTCCACTTTAAATATACAACAGATTCTTTTTCCTTTCAAGAGATCTATATAGCACACCCTAGGTAAGCAGGGGGGCTCGCTTCCTAACTCAAAAGCCAGCAGGGAAGAGAAAGGTAGCCCAGTCACAGTTTCCAGCACAGCGTGAAAGTGTCAGTATTGGTGTTATTGCCGGTCTTATTTTTGAGGGCTCTGCTGAGGAGTAAAGTCTTAAATATGCAGTGTTGTTGTAGCTGTGTTGGTCCCAGGATATTAGAGAGACAAGGTGGGTGAGGTAATATCTTTTATTGGACCAACTTCTGTTGGTGAGAGAGACTTTCAAGCTTACACAGAGCTCTTCTTCAGGTCCGGGAAACTAACTCAGTGTGTCCCTGCTATGAAATGTGTCCACATATGAAGTGGAACAGATTGTTTAGCATAAGTAGTTAACGCATATTTCAAGAGACCATTCAAGGGGAAGTCCCACTTGGGCTGTCAGCCCCAGGGTGGCAGGGCTCCGGCTGTCAAAGGCAGCAACAGGCAATTTAAGCAACGCAGCGTCTACAGGGACACTACATTGACCTAACTACATTGACCTAAGTGCTACGTCTCTCGCGGAGGTGGAGTTATTAGGTTGGTGTAGTGGGCAACTTACATCGGTGGGAACAAGGTGACTTGGAACATTGGATGCCACAACAAGTGTCATGAAGCCACTGAAATCAGTCTGCTTGATATCAACTAACAGGATTCTTGTTTCCCACATCTATCCACTAACTCACTACTCACTCAGATTGACTTCTAGGAGTTTAAGTCAAATTATAGCTGAAGACAACAACGTTCAGATGATACAAGAGGCTCCTTCAATAATTAACAAGGCCACAGAGCTCAGAAGAAAGGGATTTTGGACTTTCACCATTCATCCAAGGGCTCCAATGAGGCTCAGTTTACCAGAGGGGTGTGGAGATATGGGTTAGATGTCATATTTATATCTGCATCCACAAGAGTCCCACAATTACAAGAATGCTGGGACTGTCATAAAATATGCTTTCTAAAAGTGTTCACTACTAACAAAACAAAAAACTCCACTGATACAAAAATATTCAAGTCGTGTTCAAAGCACGTAATGCACTGAAATACTCTTCAGTCCATGTGTCTTGGCTCTCGGCTTCTGTGTGGATTATATCTTGCAGTTGCAGCAAAAAGCTGTTTGAATGGTACCTACGAGTTGATAGAATACCTTTGTGACTAAGGCTCACAACAGATTAGTGCAGACTCACTGTAAGTGGTTCTGTCTGCTGAAATGGTAAGGCTACTACCAAATATTTACAAATGGGGAAAAAAAGACAACAACTTTTATTTGATTTAGCATGTTAAGATGATCACTTAACAAGAGGGGCATAAGCAACACTTCTTCCCATTGATTCAACAGTATTTATAATCTTGATCTTCTAAAAGCCTCAGTACAAAGGGTTTGTTTGGCCTTCTTTATGGAGAGAGGGAATAGGCAATCAGAATGTTTATAGAACTCCTGCCAAGACCTTCTTAGCAGTGAAATAGACTGCACAGTATACTCTTTCTTTAGTAAACTAAACAAAACTATTTCAATGTTGGAGCAGGTTTTTTTAAAAGCCATATGACCCTTTTAAAATTCTGTGTGAAATTAGTGTGATGAAATTATATTAGTTATGTATTAAACATATATAATGTAAATGTTTAATACATAACTAATATATTAAACTTTATAATCAAATGCACTGTAAAACATAAGGACTTAAAGTTATTTTGCCTGTATGTCACTAAGGAATGCTCTGCTTTAAAGCCAGATTTGAAAATGGACACAGAGTACCATAAAAAGATACTGGCCCAAACCCCCAGCAGGTGCAAATGGACACAGCTCCTTCAAATTGAATGGCTCCATGGCAATTTAACTAGCTGAAAAGTGACCTGCTATTACAGGAATGCTGAAATTGACTCTGATCCTGATCCTGCAGGATCCTACATACTCTACTCCTCTCTTCCTCTAGATGTAGCACTTTGGCCCCATGACATATAGCATATCAATTCTCAATCACAGATTTTAGGGCTAGAAGGCACTATTATGATCATCTAATCTGACCTGCTGTATGACATAGGCCACAGAGCCTCCTGCATTGATAACTGCACTACCTGCTGATTCCTGCATCAAGCCCATATCTTGTGGTTGAGCTAGAGCATCTCTTTTGAAATCTTAACCCTGTTGACATCAATTGGAGCTTTACCATTGACTTCAAGGGGGCCAGGATCTCATCTCGTGCTTGCCTCTCTCTGCAGCCCACAGAGAACTCTATATCGGGACCTCCCTATCCCCAATATTCCACGTGCCATCAGGGGTCAGTGCACTGCCCTTACCACTCCACTGGGAGGGGGGGGTCAGAGGGGAGGGACATTAAAGATAATCACAGCTTCTCATACACCAACCGTGACTTTCATAGGTCAGTGTATAAGTACCTGAAATGGAAACAACTGTTCTTTCTCCTTCATAAGTTCTGTTCCCTAACTTTATTAAAAATTTTATCAAGTACTAAATGTTTTTAATTGCCTGGTTCATGTTACAGAATAAAATTCTATTGTTTGGAACATAATTCATCTTTATTAGTTCACAACATATGCTGGCTGGTACTAAGCAGGTCTGACAGCGACCAATTTCCTGTTGCTGCACTGTGTTACAGAACCCATAACATAATTCACAAACAATATTAATAGGTGCATGGACATTGTTATATTCCTACATACATAGCAATCACAAGATTCATACCAGGCCACAAAACAACAAGGCCAGGTAGAGCACACTACACTATTAAAATCATCTTTCAAAGCCTCCCTGAGCTGTATAGCTCCGCACTGAGGTCTTCTAATAGCCCTTGTAGCTGGATGTTCAAAGTCAGCAGACAGCCACTTCACCTCCGCCCTCCTCCCCCACAGAAACGTTTCTCCTTTGCTTCAGAGATATTATGCAGGCCACAGCAGGTGACTATAACCATTAGGATATTTTTCCTCACTGAGGTCCAATCTGGTAAGTAAACAATGTCAGCGACCCTTCAGATGGCCAAAGGCACATTCAACTAGCATTCTGCACCTACTGAGCCTGCAGTTGAAGTGCTTCTCAGTCCTGTTGAGGTGCCAGCGTACAGCTTCATGAACCACGAGAGCAAGGGGTAGGCTGGTCAGCCAGGATCACTCTTGGCATCTCAATATTTCAAATGGTAATCCACTAGTCAGGAAAGGAAGTCCCTGCCTCTAGCTTTCTGAACAGTCCTGTGTTCTTGAAGATGCAGGTGTCACGTACCTTCCCTGACCAGCTCGCACTGACGTCGGTAAACTGTTCCCGGTGATCTACCAGCATCTGCAATACCATGGAAAAGGAGCCCTTTCTGTTGATGTACTGAGGCAAGGTGGTCCGGTGCTAAAATAGGGACATGCATGCCATCTATCACCACACTGCAGTTCAGGAACCCCACTGCTGCAAAACCATCCAGCATGTCCTGCACATTGCTCAGAGTCACAGTCCTGCATAGCAGGAGGCGATTAATGGCCAAGCGCACGTGCATGACGATGGGCCCTGCAGTGGATTTCTTGACTCCAAATTGATTCTCAACTGACCAGAAGCAATTTGGCATTGCAAGTTCCCACAGTGCAATTGCCACTCATGTCTTAACTGTCAGTGCAGCTCTCAGTTTGGTGTCCCTGAGCTGGAGGACTGGGGTGAATTTGGCACACAGATCCCGGAATGTGGTCTTACGTATCCAAAAGTTCTCCAGCCACTGCTCACCATCCCAAACCTACATAACAATGAGATCCCACCTGTCAGTGCTTGTTTCTCGGGCCTGGAACGGGTGCTCCACCATCTCCCTACAGCTACTCCATGAATGATACCAAGAACCTTGAATTGTTTCTATGACCCACAGCAATCTAGCCTCCAAGAAAACATCACGTTCCCCACGGCTCCTCTTGTGCCTCTGCAAATACTGCAGGATCAGGTGCCCTGTGCTTGCAACGCTCATGACAATAGTGCAGAGCTGTGAAGGCTCCATGCTTCCATCAGAGATGCCAGGCAGCAAGGAAGGCCGCATGGGTTTGTGGGTCTTTGAAAAGAAGGTGCAAAATATTATGGGCTGCAGATGAAATTATGGGATGGAGAGCACGTTATGGGAATTTGACCACATGCTTCCAGTCACTCCTGCGCAACTCATTTTGGGCCCATTAGGCACTGCAAAAAATTCCCAAAATAGCCTGCACTGGATAGTGGTGAGTTACAGAGTTGCACTGCACTCTGCATCCATACAAGCACTCATGGTGAGGATGCGTACTGCCAACACAAGGAGCCCAGTGTGTGCACACACAAGCGATTTAATAACTGCAGCGGCTGTATGCCATGGTAATTTAGGTCTACATAATTTTGTGGTGTAGACATGGCCCTAGATTTAGACAAGGGACACACATACAGCAGAGGGGAGAATTTTTGAGGTCATTACTGTGAACAGAGCCAGTATTCTGGCTGACTTTGCATGGACCTGCAAAAAAGAACTTTTCCCCTCTACTAAACACCTCTATGTAGGGAGCCATCTTCACCATGGTAGGAGAGCACAACCACAGCTCGATACTAGCAAAGCCAGAGGGCCTACCCTTCTCAAAAGGGGTAGGGTGAGGGCTGGGCCATGGCCCCTCCCGCACTGCACACTGGCCAACAGAGCTGAACATGAAATGAACATGTTCAAAAGGTGGTCAAGCTGCCACTTCGGCATATGCTGCTCCAGATCCACAAGGGAAATTCTGTCTGAGTCCCATAGTTCCAATTAGAGCTGCCAATGAAATGCAACACGTCTGCACCGCACCCCCAAACACAGGGCTGTACTGTCCAGGCAAAAATCTTGCTATTCATTTCTGCATGGAGGGGCAGTAATATTAATAGGTGTCCACGATTCCTAAAGTATCAATGTCTATTTTCATTCTCCGAAAGTTCTTAACAAAAAAAAAAAGGGGGGGGGGCAGGCAACGTATGCTAATTTTGTTACAGGCAGACGTTTGCTTTTCTTTCAGAATGGTACAAAAGCTCAATTTTTGTGCAACTCCAAAACAACTGAAGAGCACGGCTGAAATTTTTCAGAATTGCCTAGGGCATTTCGAGACACTGGGTGGTACTTTTTCAGAAGCAGCTAATCAGTGGTTCTCAAACTTGGGCTGCCACTTGTCAGGGAAAGCCCCTGGCGGGCCGGGCCGGTTTGTTTACCTGCCGCGTTCGCAGGTTCGGCCGATCGCAGCGAACCATGGCCATGGTTCGCCACGCCAGGCCAATGAGGGCTGCAGGAAGCAGCACAGGCCGAGGGACGTGCTGGCCGCCCTTCCCGCAGTCCCCATTGGCCTGGAGTGGCGAACCGCGGCCAGTGGGAGCTGCGATCGGCCGAAGCTGCGGACTCGGCAGGTAAACAAACCAGCCCGGCCCGCCAGGGGCTTTCCCTGCACAAGCGGCAGCCCAAGTTTGAGAACCACTGAGCTAAATGACTCAAGGAGACACATGGAACTAGTGCTTCTGAGTCACTTAAGCACATATGAAAATCCCATCCATTAATGTCAAAGGGAATTCTGTGTATCTAAATCCCCAAGGCAACTTAGAAAAAAAAACAAACAGTCACTTCAAATTTAAACATAATTAAGTTAGGATTGAATGATTACAAATGATAGCCCAGCTGTAAATCAAAGGCAGCAGTGTACTTTGTGCATGGGCGCCTTATAAACAATTACTACAAGAATTAGAGACAATTAAAATACAAGACATCTTATGGGTCTATAAAATTGTGATTTTGTAAATGTTCCAATTAAGGCCCAATCCTGCAATGGATGGATCCCCATTTTGTCTCTACCTGGTTGCAGGATCAGAACGCAGGTGAGCTGGTCTCTAGGATCAGAAATTGCGTGCAGTTTTGCCTGGGACTGCTTTCTCCTCCAGATCAAGCTATTCAGAGGAAAGTGTACCCAGCCACCAGTACAGCACGCTTTTTGAAGAATTCTATAAACAATCATTTACCTCTCATGCTGGCTGGACAAGAGAAATAGTCCAAAAATCTCAAGGGATCTGAAGCTTCTGTATTTAAGCTCGCTTCTGCCTCAGGCTAGCATAGGAATGGGCGCAGGGCCATATTATAATAGTACTTCGCCAGCTTCTCTATCTTCAAACACCTTATCAAAGCAGCAGAATTCAACCGATCCAAAACTATTAATCAATAGGTAACCTGCATCTTAAGTTATGCTGTTCTCCCATTGCACAAAGGCCGTTCTTAGAGAAAAATGCGTCACTACGACGACAAAACCCTGAACGTCCAGCAATTTATTGTTCACCATCTATTTTGTATTAGTTATGAATCTTGTTAGGCAGGGCAAAGTGGAAGAATACTGTGCCAGGAGGACAGTCCTTGAAATAGTAGCCGCATCCTTGATGTATCATCTTCTCTAGGAGAGGGTCCATGGGTTGCCAGTGTTTAATAGAGCATCCCAATCCAAGCTGCAGGGAAACACAACAGAGCAAAGCTCCTGAGACCAAGGTGGGGACTCCAAGGGTACGTCCACACTGCAAGAACAAAAAAATAGCAGTGTAGACATTCCTGCTAGGGCTCTGAAACCCCCCTCCCTCCCTGGGTCTCAGAGCCCAAATGGGAATGTCGACGCTACAATTTTGAGCCCCAGAACATGAGCTGTGAGAGCTGCAAATAGTGGACCCAGGCTCTCAGACTTACTGGCGCAGGGTTCTTTGTTTTGGGGGGGGGGGGGTTTTGCCATGTAGTGCACTCTGCCTCAAGAATGGAGCAAGGCAGAGCCCTAGCACCACAAGGTCTGCACATGACCAAGTCCAACCCTTGAAAGTCGCAGGCGCAGCTCTCACCTTTGTGGGGCTCACCCATGCCAGTGGACAAGCCACATCCCAAGGGCCTACATGCATGATCAGGGTCTCAAACATCCGGGTTACCTTGGAACGGAGCAGTATCTGCTGTCAGCAGCCTTCCAGGAAAAGTTCAGAGGGTGACTGCCATGACTCACTTTGTTCTAATGTTATTATTTATATTGGGGTAGCACCCCGAGACCCTAATCACAAACTGGGCCACACTGTGACAGAACTTTACACACACCGATAAAGGCCCCGCCTCTGCCCTGGAAAAAAAAGTACAGAAAAAAAGAATCTAAGAGCTAATGCCACTTTCCAGCTCATTGTGCAACTCCCACTTCCTTTCCTCCACTGCCAAAACCATCCATCAGCCCTGACCTTATACCAATCCCTTGATTCTTCCAATTCATAAACTGCTGGGACTCCACAACGTACACATCACCTGGCATGCAGACGTGGCAAGCCATACTCTCCCTGTTCCTCATTCTGCATAGTAATTCTTAATAGAGTAACTCCCAGGAGCTGTAAATTGGGAGTCAGTTTATCAACGGCTATCTAGTCTCTCATGCATCTTACTCATATCATCAATCATCATCATCATCATCATCAGGGCGAAAGGCGTCGTTTTAGATCCTATGGAATATTACTGAATCCTTGCGCTGAGATGTTCGATCTTCTCTCTTCTCAGCTACAGAGGACCTTATTTTTGTGCGAGTGCTCTGAGAGAGGAAGGGAGAAATCTGCTGGCATCTCTGGACTCTGGTTTGGCTGTGAAGAAGGGACAGATGTGACACTAACATCTTGTTCTTTCGTCAGCTTCACACCGTCCCTGGAGTACGAGCATCCAAGCTCCAAGGCAATAAACACAGTGTCTGTAAGCACCAACTTTGTACATTTTCCTCATCTCCCTTTATGACGAGGTCTCTTCTTTCCCTTGCCCCAAAACCAGCTATCCTAGATTAATTAATAGAGCAAAAAAAGTTCTTTATTGTGGTTTTGCTATTCTGAGCAAAGTTGGCTACCTTAATACTTCCTGTGTCTTTTTAAAACAACAAGATATCAAACAAGCACCATTAAAGATAAAAATCAATCTGTACCTCAGAATTTGATTGTAATGAGGTATTTGCTCTATCTTGTGCACACAGAACAGGAAATACCACAGATGCCAGGGTAAACTGAACTACCACTGGCATAAGTGCAATTTACATTTGCACCAACTGTGCATTATCTCAAAAAAACATCACAGAGGTCATGCATACAGAATTTTCTCTTTGTTAGATCTACCCTTTCCTTCAATTCTTTTGATGAGTGGGTATGTGTGCACACACACACACCCCCTTCTATATCAAATTCTAGTGTTTTAGTTATGGATCATTTAAAAAAAGGATGAACAGTGAAGAGATGCGTGTCTCACTGAAGCTTTAATGTTATCAGATGTGTATAACTCTGGATTTAGACAGAGGTTTTGACAAACCTGTCCAAACTGTAAGGCCAGCTGCAGATACACATTTTAATTAGCACTGATTACGCGGAATGAAGCCAGACTCTGCATTTGCTTCTTCCAGTACACAAGAGGAAGAGAATGGTTTCACGCAAGTCCAAAATGTGATTGAATTCATAACTCTCTCCTTTTTTGAAGAGAGCAGATTAACCCGTGATAGTCGACCACCTGTCAGAAACATGACAGCAGTGCTGTGAAAAATGTGTCTCTTAGAAGATCTCTCAATGGTTGTAGGTGTGTAAGCAAGGTTACTGTTCCTTCTTTGGATTTCCAGCCATAAGTTGTAAAGAATCACCTTGAAATTTCTCACCTAATACTTACCCAGAATTTAAATTTAAAACAAAACTTCAATAATTAATTTCACAATAAATATAAATCAAAATATTCACTGCATAAGCAGAAAGTGCTCATCCCCAAAGACAAACATTTTAAATAAAGAGACCTTTAGGATGGGTTTTGAAAACAAGCTTTACTTAGTTGTCATGAATTATTAACCAGGCAAAAATCTCTTTTGTTGCCCTTTATATACATTTGATTCCCCAGTTTCAAAAATCAAACTGACACTTATGTCTCTTGTACAAATACCCAACCTTTTAAAAAAAAATGCTCTGGGCATTATAAATACATTTTTTCATGAATATGGAAACAGCAATTCTATACATAGCCATTTTAGAGAATTGCTTCAAGTCATTGTTTTTTTTACAGACAACAGTAAGAAACTGAGTGGAATGTCATTATGGCAAACCTCTTAAAAATGGAATAAAAAACTCTCCAATCAACTTTGGGTCATTTTTTTTCCTCCAAACTTAAGTGCATGCTTAAGTGTTTCGCTGAATCAAAGCCTGAAAGGGACATTATATTTAAACAGGACCATGTGGTATAAAGAACAACCAAAATAAAGGCCTTTTTTGCAACTCCAAAGAATTATTTCTAAAGACTTGAGGGTGCGGGGTGGGGTTGTTTTGAAAACTACGTTTCAGTGGCCTTGATGCTACAGCCTTGTATATTCTGAACCCAGCAAAAACACCAACAGAAAATGAAACCTGAAACACTACAGTACATAAGCAATTAGATGATTCTAATATATTCTTTTGTAACAGGGAATAGATACAAGAGAAGGTTACTTTATAACAAAGTACTACCACAATCCATCTTTGGGGACAAGAGGAACTAACTTCTTGATAATACTTGGATGATGTTTTTCCATTGCATCGCTGGGACAGCACATTGACAAGAGATCAAAGGCCTGATTTGCCACTGCATTGCCCCACTTTCACCCTGGTGTAAGGCCATGGAGTCTGTCAGCTGGAAACATGACGGCACTGATGTCAGTGGAATGACACTGGTGTCAAACAGGAGCAATGCAGCAGGCTCCAAGCCTTCCCAACAAGTGTACAGGAACGTATGTCTCCAACACGGAGTAATAAAAACTGAGGTGTGCAGAGTAACTCAGCAGGGAGGTTTAAATAGGCAGCTTTAAACTCCAATATTGGACCAACCACACAGCAAGGAAAAAATCCTGTTGACTTGAGTGGAGCCAAGATTTCACTCCAGATTGGTCTCCAGGTGTAAATTGGAACAACTCTGTATTATGCCAGTAGTGGCCAATGTCCACAAGGGGCCACTAAGGCATCTGAGGATTGCCAATCAATCATTCTCCTTCTTCCCAGTCACGTGCCCTGTGCAGCAGGGGCTGGGGAGGAGCATGTATGCTTTCGCTACATCACAGAGGAGCTTTCTGCACTGCGGTGTTCCTTGGGCATCCTCTATGCCAGAATTAGAGTGCAAAGCTTCCTGCCCACAGTCCTATCGCACTGGCGGGTAAGCTTGAAATCAATACGAAAAAAAAAGGGGTTTCTTCTCTTACCTTATTCTGATCTGTCCAGTAAAAGAAAAATCCATGTGGATCTGTTCTAAGAAGAATTGGAGTCACAACAGTTGAATCCTACAAAGAAAGGGTAAAAAATATGAACATTAAACTTGCAAGGCAGATACTACAAGGCCATCCACCTTATCTTCACTGTTAACCAATAACAGTCCTAACAGCCACCAATCACAGATTGTCACTTACACAGTTTAATCCCACATCCCAAATCTCCATTTTGATGTCATAATCTATTTCTAAGTAATTTAAATGTTTTCATCTTCTACATTCTGTATATGTGCAAGAGAGAACGGATGTGCCCAATAATGCTCAGTTATACATATTCTATTACTGTAGGAATCTTATTAATTCTGTTTTCCATTTAAATACTTCCTATTTTTGTCTGTTATTCACATATGCGGTTTTTATAACTATCTACATTTTTCTGAAAGCAGTTAAAAAAATCCACTTGTCAAGTCCATATGTGGAATCATTGAAAATTTTATTTATAAAAATTATCCTGAAAGCGGATGTCTATTTCTACTAGCCAGTTACAGCTCATGTAAAGCTTTGAAGCTCAGCCATTTCCCACACAACAATAAATAAGGCCAAATTCTACATATCTTTAAAAAAATATGGCTCTGATTGATCCAAATTAAAATCAAATGTGCTGAAGATTTTTTTAAAAATAAATAAATAAATAAACCCATAAAACACGATTGAATCATGTAAGTTGCAGTCTATGATATTATTCAACATTCCTTTATTCCCAAAACAGATGCACTACACATAAAAATGTTAAAAAGCAGGATAATGTTGATCTGTCTTAAATACTTATATGGCCCCTTTTACTGTAGTATCGGAGCACCTCACAATCTTTAAACATGTTTATCCTCACAACAACCCCCACGATGTAGGGCAGTGCTATTAACCCTGTTTTACAGATGGGGAAACACAGCACAGAGAGGTTAACTGATTTGTCCAAGGTCACACAAAGTCTGTGGCAGAGAAGGGACTTGAACCCCAGGTTCCCAATTCCTAGGAGAGGGCCCTCACCACTGGAGCATCCTTCCTCTCCATAGACAAGCTTTTAAAGACTGGCAATCCTGTCTGGACTGGAAAGGTATTACTTTTGCTGCAGCAAATACTATCTTAAGAAAAGTGATCCAACACTGACCATCTCAGCAAGAGCAATTGGTCTTGAGAAGATAACCAGTGGCCTGGCCACCATGGACCACAGAATGGGAGCCAGATGGCAAACTGATTTGTTGGGTCTTCCCATAGGGTACATACACATGGTCTGCTTCCTGCAGTGTTTACAAGAGAGCACCAAGTGCAGCGGTGGCAATCTGTTCATGGGAGTCAGGGTAGGCCTCATTCGGGTGCTTTCCTCAGGGGTGGACTGCACTTCAGGGTGCAAGGTTTGGACTGTCATCACCATTTTTCCAACAACAAGGGGTGGAACAGTGGTTTCCCTGAGACAGCTGCCTGCCTGTAGCAGCCATGTCACCTTATTTCCCTTGGTATCCACCCTGACAAGCACTTATTGGTCACACAAGGCCAATGCTGTACCAGTTTATAATTTGTTCTCACTGGCCTCTGTGTGTCAGGACTTGAAGACCCGTCTTTCTGATTCAGTCCTCACCAGGGCCACCACATGGTGAGAATGCAGTATGGGCACTGGCTCAGTGGCATTTAGCTTGCTTTCTGACAAGCGGGCTGCGGGAAGGACGGCCAGCACATCCCTCGGCCCGCACCGCTTCCCGCAGCCCCCATTCGCCTGGGACGGCGAACCGCGGCCAGTGAAACTGCTTGTCAAATGCATAAACAAAACACTTTGGAAACATATTTTCTCTAATCTCTTTCAGTTATCTTAACTTTAGCTGTCATTTGTATCAACAGTAGGTGCGTGGGGGGAGGGGGGGGAAATCAGAGAAGTGTGAAGAAGTTTTCATCCTGGCATAAGGACATATACTTTATAGGACCAAACTCTACATTTCTTGTGGATGTACAAGGAATGCAGCATCAATCCTTCATGAGGATTACCTGACAAAACTAACTCACATGTGACATTATCTGCTTTGGGGACATGATTATTTATGGAGTACTTTATGTCAGCTTTACAAAGCACATAATGCCAGATTCAAATACCCTTACTTATGTTCAGTAGCACCTTACTGCACAAAACACTTTAATTCAACAGATAACAGGTAAAGGTATGAGAGAAGACTATGTCCTTGCCCTGAAAGTATTACAGTTCAACTCAGAAAAGCACAACATAGGTCACCCACAGTTCAGATGTAAGATCAAGGGGAAACACTGAGGGAAAGAAGCTATGGAAAGGTAGGACAGTAATAAGGAAAGAAAATAAAACACAAAATGTGCTGGCTAGCATTTTGTTAAATGAAAACCAGAAATTCTCTCTGAACATTAAAGTCATAGACCACAAGCAGTGGAATTTGTCTGGTAAACTACACTAGGACATTAAGGGTATGTCTACACCCAGCCGCTAGTTCGGCGGCTGGGAATCGAAGTTCTGGGTTCGACTTATCGCGTCTTGTCTGGACGCGATAAGTCGAACCAGGAAGTGATCGCCGTCGACTGCGGTACTCCAGCTATACGAGAGGAGTACCGCGGCATCGACGGGGGAGCCTGCCTGCCGCGTGTGGACCGAGGTAAGTTCGAACTAAGGTACTTCGACTTCAGCTACATTATTCACATAGCTGAAGTTGCGTACTTTAGTTCGAATTGGGGGGTAAGTGTAGACCACGCCTAAGTGTCCTGAGACAAGTGTTTTGACAGTCAACTGAAGGGAAAGTCTGATCCATTAAAAAAACCACTAGTGGTACTGTGTATCAGCAAAAGATGACATAACAAATTAAAAAAGTATGGAGGGAGACAAGATATTTTGCTATGATTCAGCAACGCACTTAGGTACCTGCTTAACTTTAAATTTCAGTAGAACTTGCGCCTATGCTTAAATGTTTTGCTGAATAAAGAGAGGCTTAAGCACACACTGGATTGTTTTCCTGAATCGGGGTCTTTCCCAGTTCCAAAGGGTCCAATGTGGTTGCTTGTGTAAATCACACACACCTTCTGGCTCTGGTGTTCTGTCCCATGTAGTGGCATCGAGACCAAGAGAAAGATAAAATGAGTCTGCTCTACAGCCTTAGCTAAGAGCCAGTCGGTTTTTAGCTCATGCGGTAGAGACTCATGCACTAAGCTCCAGAGGTCCCAGGTTCAGTCCCGCCCGCCAATAACCAGGGTCTGTCTGTGTTACACATGTACTAGACGCAATGGAAAATAAGTGTAAAACAAACCTAATGAAGAAGAGATTGAGTGGATGTCAGTATCCGTAAAATACTATAAAAGGGTTCTGAAATCTGTTCCTTTCCAAAAGAAATGATTCACATCACATAACTGCCTTTCCTCAGCCCACCTCTAGACATTTTTTGTGCCGTCTGTACATAAACTGACAGCACAGAAAAAGAGACGCAAGTTGCTCCTCTGAAGGATGAGGCACAGAGGACATTTGGAGGGGGCGGAGGTGTTGGGAATGACAGGCATAAAGAGATTATGTCTAGGATTAATCGGTTTTGCTGGTTAATCATTCCAAGTCAACTGCTTAAATCCAAAAGTTGTTTGGATGCATCTGTGCGGACGACATACGGCTGTCAAAGTACGATTTTTCAAGTCTCGGGCAGTGGGATGCCAGCTATACTCCGCAGACTTCGTAGTGCCACAAAAAGAATTGCACCAAAGCCTCCAATCCCCATAAGGTGACAAAACGGAATCTGCACCATGTGATGCATAAAGAGGAATTATACATAGTCTCTTTAATTAAAGCTTCTGAATAGAGTAGAAATTTTACTAGAATACAAAATCAAAAGCTGTGCTAAAGCGGCAGATTTTTTTTTTTTTTTTTTTAAAGTCAGGAAATGCAAAAGCAAGAGTTGCTACAAGAACATTATTTCTGCTCTGTTACTAATTTATAACAATTTCTACTCTTGTTTTTCATGTTAAATGCACTGCTCTGATATGACAGACTATTTTATTATGTGTATTACAACAGAACATAAAAGTCCCAACCAAAATTGGTGCCCCACTCCGCTAGACATTGTATAAACAGAGCAAGAGAGACAGTACCTGCCCTGTAGAACTTTTATTTACTGTATCGGATTTTTTAAAAATTTTGTCTACAGATCTCGGTCACCCTTATGTCAGCTGTGAGTGACAGCAGCAATGGCTGGTTTCAGACTGTCTCAACGTTCTTGTTTCTAAAATAAGAGCTCTCATCCAGAGCCATACTCCTATTTCTGGTCAAGTATTGACTCACAAGTAGCTTTTTATTTGGGGGGGGGGGAAATCAATCGAAAAAACCCATGAAAACTCCCTATATATTTACATATAAGAAAATGAGGAACCTAAATCAGTGCATCAGGAGCTACCCCTTGGGAGGGATAGCTCAGTGGTTTAAGCATTGTCCTACTAAACCCAGGGTTGTGAGTTCAATCCTTGAGGGGGACATTTAGTGACCTGGGGCAAAAATCTGTCTGGGGATTGGTCCTGCTTTGAGCAGGGGGTTGGACTAGATAACCTCCTGAGGTCCCTTCCAATCCTGAGGAAAAAAAAAAAAAAGTTGTCTGACTTAGAAGATAAATATTTCATATACAATTGTTGTATTATATTTACAAATAAAATATTATTGCACCCCACACTGCTACAAGTCATCCTGAGGAGTATCTTCAAACTCATTCATTCAGTTTACTGTCCCACTTCCCAACCTCCCCAAATGCAGCGGTTTTCCATCCGCACCTACAAAGACAACAACAAAACAAAGGAGACACAAAAGCACTTTAGGAGTGTACGAAATACAATTGCCTTCCATCCAGGTAAACAAGACACCCCTACAAAGGAAAAACACCCCAGAACAAACAAAGAGGGAGGGGGCAAACTCATGTCTTCCCCACCCCAATTGAATCCAACACACAAAAGAAAGGACAGAGAATAAAGCAACAGAAGGAAAGACGAAGCTCGCTTGACTATATCCTCACACAAGTGAACAAAGAGGCTGTTCTCAGCACAGTCTCTCAGGACCAGATTTCTGAAGAGCTCAACTCCCATTTAGGCCCCTGATTGTCAAAAAGGTACTCAAAGCCCAGCAGCTCCCATTGAGAACAATAGGTGTCCCTTTTGGAAAGCCAAACACGTATTTAGGTACCTAATATGGGAGCTGGGTTCTTTTGAACAACTGGCCCTAAATAAACAGAAGAACCAATACATTGCATGCTGACACGTTCATGGAGACGTTCCAACAATACAATCAAGATGTGGGATGGGGAAGAGAGACGAGGGTGGAGAAGAAAAAAAAAAAAAAAAAAGCAGAGAAAGGCACAGCAGATCTGCAACGTCTAGCCAACAAGTCCGGGCCACAAAATGACCACAAATTGTTAGCAGCTTCAAATACCACCCTCTGCCTACTATTGCCAAGCAGAGCTCTGGCTTTTGATGGACTTCCTCTGCAAATTCCTGAAATAAAAAGCTAAACAGCAGCATGGAACCAATCTGAGAGACCAGTACATACATTGGAGGGATTAAAAAACAAAAAACAAAACAAAAAAACCTGATTTTTAATTAAAAACAAATTTTTATTTTATTTACATGTCGCTAGTTCTTTACTCTCTTCCAATTTTATAGCCTTGAATTGCTCAGACATTTTGAACTATTTTCTTTAACTAGTTTCTGAACGGTTAGTATAAATTTCACATCGAGATATTTTCCACTAAGAAGTTTCACACTTAAAACACTCTTCTAGTCCGGTGCTGTATTGGCAGCCAACACCACCTCCTGACATACTGCACTTACAGAAGTCAAGAAAGCTGAAATGCACCAGCCAGGCTACATGCCTCCATCAAAGTTTGAAGTTAATGGGACTTGTGCTCATAAGTCATTCAGGAGACTTGAAAATTCCCCCCTTAGAAGCATAACTTTAGGCTCCCATTTTGGAAAATTTGGGCCTGTGTATATAAAAAAGTTCACTGTAATTTTTAGTGTACTGAAAAACCTAAGTGACTTTTCATTGTTGTAAAGAGATTTTATGCCTCTGAGGCACAATCAAAGACAGTGGGATGCCTACCCACACTGCACCACACTTTTGCCACTACTGCCCGATGCTGGGTGGATACGCTGAATGGCACAAACGACCCAGCGTGAATGCATTCTGCCAAAACTTTTACTGGTGCAACTTCTGTGTTGAGACACGTCCTATGAGAAATGCTACAAAAGTGGATGGATGGCTTTAAGCACAAGAGCAGCAGACAGAAGATCAGGAGTAAAATTACGCACCTGTTTAAGAATCGGCAGGATCAGGGCTTTAATCTCCCAATATTTTGGTTTTCGCCTATAGCAGTTTTGTAAGGGCTTGTCTACATGAATGTTTAGTTCATTGCAAGCTGGGGTGTGAACCTACTCTGCACTCACCTGCTGCACTGTCTGTATGGACCCCGCTGATGCCCTCCCAGTGTCAAAAAGCACTAGATAAATGCACTTTAACGAACTGTTAATGCATGTCTCCAGGATTCCCAAGGACAGAAGTGTGCAGCAGGCTAGTGCGGGGTAAAGTCACACTCCAACTTGCCACAACCTAAACATTCATGTAGACAAGCCCCTCAGATTCCGCTAAAGCCAGGCCCACATACAGCATTTGTACGGGTATAATTATTACAGTGATCGGTGTAGATTTTTTTTAAACCAAAATAGTTATCCCATTATAACCTCTAATGTGGATGCAGTTAGAGCGGTATAAAGGCACCTTATACCAGTATAATTAACTCCCCTTCCCGTACAGGAATAAGTTATAGTGGTATAAGCACTTTTATACTAGTACAACTACTAGGATTGCTCCGCTTTAACTACACCAGTACAGTATAGCTAAAAGCAGGCCAAGTTTTCTACGCGGACAAGCCCTAGGATACTGCACCAGGAAGGGCATTTAAAACTATGTGTTTAAAAACATTTTTAGTGCATTATAAATTTTCCTCTAAAGTGTGTCCTACTGCAACTTTTAAATGACTTCTAAATAAATTTAAAATAAATTCCTGATTTAAATAAATGATTTTTTATTAATCAAGTTATTTAAACGCCTCAGCAATCTCCATCTTAACATAACGTTAAGATTTTAAAACCACAAAAGCCAAGCAACTCAGAGTTAAGGTTGTGGCCACCCTTTTAACTCTGTGTTAAGGGTATGTTCCTCCTTCTGTTGAGGACAATGGCAAAATCGTCACAACTTCAGCTGGAGAAGGAATGTACCCTACAATAAGGGCTTTCAAAACATGGGGAGGGGAAAGATGAGCTATCTTCGGCAGAGTATTTTTTTTTTTAAACATACAAATATGGAGTAACTGAGTGGCGGTAACAAAATGGAACAAACCTGCACTACTGAAGAAATGTGGTTTTTATTTAATTGTTTTAAAAAGTGCAATATTAAGAGTAGGATTTTTAAAGCTGCTCCGTTTTGGCCTCTCTCTGCGCCGTTGGAGTCAGTGGGAACTTTATGGAGGACTTCAGTGGGAGCAGAGTTAGGGCAATGCTCACCCTAGCTTTCTGCGATGTCTGCATGTCAAGGAGGGGGTGTCATTCCCAGCTCAAGGAGATATACTTGCGCTAGCTCTGAGGGAGCTAACACACGCAACAGAGAGTGTAGCCATGGCAACGTAAGTGGCAGAAGGGGCTAACTGCCCTGAGGCAGGGGCGCTGGAACGGGGCAGGGGCATGGCCCCATCACCTTTAAACCGGCCGGCCATAAGGGTTAAAGGAGCGAGTGAAAGGGGCGGAGTCTTGGGGTGGGGGAAGTGGCGGTGCAGAGGCAGGACCTCGGGGAAGGGGCGGTGCAAGGGCGGGAAGAAGGGGCAGCATGGGGCCACGGTTCAGGCACCAGTGCCTCCCACCCACCCCCCAGGATGCTTCCATCACTCCTGACCTGAGTCCATGCCTAGAGTCTCCAGCGGGTACGTACTCAGGGCAGCTCGCACTGTTTTTAGTGCACTAGCTTTGTCCGAGCCAGCTGAGAGCTAGAACAAGGATGTCTCCTTGAGCCTGGCATCACCCACCCAGCTCAAAGTGTAGACATGCCCCTTCGTGTCATTTCGCTAAACAAGTGTTGGGGATGGGGATTGAAATGGGAACAACACACCCTCACCACATAGGGGCACTGTGAACATTAATTCATTGATGTAGTATCTGAGTGCTTCAACAACAGTGAGGAGTGCCACAGAAAAGCCCTTGAAGAAACTAATAATTGTGTCTTCAGCACAGGGTTTGAACAGTATGCAGTAAATAAGCCATGGAGCCATCCACTGAACAATGAGGACTGTTGCTGATTTATTCAATCTTATTACCATCCATCCTGTGCAATGAATGAGCAGGGAATCCTGTGGAAAAATAATATGTGATTATGTAATTAAAGACTATATCATAATGCATATGCACAAGGGACCAAATTAAAGGTTGCACTGGCAATCTTAATTCTGGCATTTCCTAGCTTTTGATTGCTTGATTTTGCAACCTTACTAATGGTCTTTTAATGTGGTTTGACTGTAGTAACAGAAAATTCATTTTAAAAAAAAATGTTTTTCTTTTAAAACAAAGTTTTGTATAGAAAGTAGAGCAGGTCAAAACTTCCTTAACTAGAACTTTTTTCAAACAAACTTTTTCTTTTTCTCTAAACTGCAATTTATTGCATAAAAATGTCAATGTTATCAAAACTTTTATACAAGTTTTTCATTTTAAAATAACCCATCTTGTTTCAGTAAATAAAAAAAAAATTCAGTGACCATTTTGAAGTGTTTTAGCTAACAAAAAGATGAGGCTGACACATTTTGATAGCCACCGTTTTTCTCCGTTTTTTTATTTACCAGATTAAAACAGATAAGGATTTCAGTCCTTTCATCATTATTTGGCATAGCTGTTTGAAGGATAGTCCAGTGCTTAGGGCACTAGTTTGTGACTTCAGAGACCTCACGTCAAGTCCTTTCTCCGCCACAGACTTCCTGTATGACCTTAGGCAATTCACTTAGCCTGTCTGTGTCCCAGTACCCCCTCTGTAATGAGGGTAAAATAGAACTTGCCTATCTCACATGGATGTTGTGAGAATAAATATAAAAAGAGATTGTGAGGTGGTCAGATATTAAAGTAGTAGAGGCTGTATATGGAATTGAAAATCATTTTCATATCCTTTTGGGATAAGAGGCTGCTCATTTTACAAGATAACCTTGGGGCCAAATCTCTGTCCCACAAAAGTCAATGAATGCTTTCCAATGGAGTTGAATAAGATCTGAATTTATCCGGTGATGAAATATTAGCTGATTGAACATTTGAAATATGATTTTTTTAAATTCAGTATCCAATTATCTTCTTGCATTACAAGAGAACTGTTCTACTACATTTTCCCACTAGTTTAGATAACAGTGTATCCTTCCTTAGTTGATTTTTGTTCATTATATTTGGTCCGATCATTGCAGATTAAATATAATTTTTAAAAAATAAAATAAAAAAAACTGATCATGTTGGACTCAAAAAAGCTCCAAATCCAAACTGGCTGGAAAAAACAAAGTTGTTCAGCTGAGTATATTTTTCTTCTTTTTTGAAAGAAGGAAAAGTCTAATCTCTGAATATATCTAAGAGCAGTTCAATGTTGATTCATTTCTGAGGTCTCAGAAATATACAGTAGTGACAGATTTGGACAGAATAAAAAATAAAAATGCCAAAATAAAACAAGCTATATGAGAGCCAACAATTTAAACCACATCTGAAAGTTTCTTCAAGGGAGAAATACATTCTCAGGCAAGTATTCATAACTAGTTTGTTTGTTTTATTTATTTCTACTTAGCCCTACTGATAATACTTGATACATGTACATATTTATTTGGATGTTTATAAAGTATAATAAACACATCTAATGTTCTTGATAATCTTCTGAAAAAGACTCTAAAATAAACAAACAGGCCCATGGATTCTCCCAGATCAAATCACACAGCACTAGTCACCAACCAAGTTCAAAAGCATTTTATAAAATTGGGTAAAGATAATCTAGCACAGTGGCTCTCAACGCTTCCAGACTACTGTACCCCTTCCAGGAATCTGATTTGTCTTGCATATATGCAAGTTACACCTCACTTAAAAACGACTTGCTTACAAAATCAGATATAAAAATACAGAAGTGTCACATATCAGGGGGTAGCCGTGTTAGTCTGTATCCACAAAAACAACAAGGAGTCCGGTGGCACCTTAAAGACTAACAGATTTATTTGAGCATAAGCTTTTGTGGGTAAAAAAACCTCACTCGCTGATGCATCTGAAGAAGTGGGTTTTTTTTACCCACGAAAGCTTATGCCCAAATAAATCTGTTAGTCTTTAAGGTGCCACCAGACTCCTTGTTGTTTTTGTAGAAGTGTCACAGCACATTATTACTGAAAAATTACTTACTTTCTCATTTTTACCATATAATTATAAAATAAATCAATTGCAATATAAATATTGAACTTACATTTCAGCGTATAGTATGCAGAGCAGCATAAACAAATCATTGTCTGTATAAAATTTTAGTTTGTACTGATTTCACTAGTGCTTTTTATGTAGCCTATTGTAAAACTAGGCAAATATCTAGATGAGTTGATGTACCCCCTGGGAGACCAGGGATACGCATACCCCTGCTTGAGAATCACTGGTCTAGCAGATGGGTCCTTCTGAAGTCTACTGCAGTACTCTGGGTTCAATTTCTGACTTCGCTAAGAACTTCCTGGGTGAGCGTGGGCACTTAGTTTGTCTGCACCTCGGTTCCCCACCTGTAAAATGGGAATAACGTTTCCCTACCCCCCAGGGGTATTGTGAAGATAAAATCCATTAGTTTTGAGGGGCTCAGGTGCTACTGTGATGAGTAGATAGGATATAGATATTTACCCCATTTTACAGATGAGGGTATGGAGGCAGAGAGTGATTAAGTGACTTGCCCATGGTCATAAAACAATGAAATGGCAGAGCCCAGGGCCAAGATTTAAGAGTGAGTAGTGAGTCAACCTGAGACAAACTGAAGAACCTCATTTTCAGAGGTGAGTGCTCAGCCCTTCCTAAAGATAAGACCCCTTTAAGGTATCTCAATTTGGGCACTCAAAATTCACTAGTCACCCTGGACTACCTTGCCCCGGACTTCCCGCCTGGTGCCCTAGCCACTGGATGCTGCTGCGCATGGAACAGTTCAATTCTGATAACTACATTTTTAGTTCAAACTGGGGTCCAGTTTTATGGCCAGAAAGTCGTCTAATTTAGGCAGCGTTCCCGGTAAATATAACCTCTCCATTACTTACTGGTAGACTACACTTGAAAGCGAAAGTAAATAGCATAAGCAGCAAAGACCCGGTCAAAGCCTTTATATAAAGTACATATCACTCGGGAAGATAAGAAACTACGTGAGAATTGAAAACAAATACACTTTTTAACATATAACACTCCATTAACCTGCCTTGGCATGCCAATTACCGCCACTAGACAATACCAGTTAAACTGTGTCCTAGCTCTGGGGCTGGTGCTACCTCGGCTATGTCTGTCCTGTTCCTGCTGGGGCCACACAGCAGAAACCATTACACACAATCAGGGGTGCTAGAACAATTTGTATATAGTGGCGGTGCTGAGAGCCATTGAACCAAACTGTAAACCCTGTATATAATGGAAACCACCTCAAGCCAGGGAGCAACCCCAGCTCCCCTAGTTCCAGCAGCTATGCACACAAAGCCAGGGCAGAGCTCTGCCTCCACCAACTGCATGAGGGGGGGGGGAGGGAGGAAAAAAAAAAAAAAAAAAAACCTCCTTTGTACTCCTGTTTCTTTAACTCACCCAGCTAGTAATATATCTGCCTTTATCATGCCCCTCCCCCTGCACTATCCCTAAACAAAGTGGACTTTGGAAAGCCTTACAATGTCATTTTTCAGTGAACGTAGTTCTTTTGAAGATTGCTTTAAAACTCTCCAAGGAAGAATTATTAAAAACCTTGGGTTTGATTTACGGTTTAGTGGCCCAAGTAAATTCAGTTTGTAAACCTCCCTCTTCCTGAAACGGTAACTGTCCAACACTGGGAACGAAGGACACCAGCGTGTCTACAGCACTGGCAGTCAAACCAATGCTTGAATAATCCAGACTTCTTTCCCCGCTACGAAAGGCTAAGATTTTCAGTGACCCGTGATTCTGCTCCCCTTCATTTTTGCAAACCTAACTTGAGACAGCTTAAAGGATCCCAATTTCGGAGGGCAAGGTGCTCAGCCCTTTCTAAGGCTAGGTCTACACTACAGCGGTGTTCCGACCTAAGATACGCAACTTCAGCTACGTGAATACCGTAGCTGAAGTTGCGTATTTTAGGTCGGCTTACCTGGTGGTGAGGACGGGGGAAAGCCGACCGCTGCCGCGCTGCCGCCGACTCCGCTGCCGCCTCTTGTTGAGGTGGATTTCCGGAGTCGACGGCAGAGCGATCAGGGATCGATTTTACCGCGTCCTCACGAGACGCGGTAAGTCGATCCCCGATAAACCGATTGCTACCCGCCGGATCGGCGGGTAGTGAAGACGTAGCCTAACAATCAGGCCCTCCCTATAATGAGTCTCAAGGCAAAAAATCCTTCAATGGAAAAGTGGATGGCTATGGGGATATTATAGTCACCTGCAATCCTGGTGTATGAGAACTCCACTTGTCTCACAGGATAGAGGCGTATTCTCTTTTATTTAAATAAGATTTTAATTGGATTTCAACATACAGGACAGGAAATCCCCTGCAGAACACATGGAATTTCCAGACTTTACGATTGTGTAGACTGCACGGATTTAAACTTGGTCTAAATTGACAGAAGATTATCACTGCTCAGAGCACAGTCCAATGAGGTCAATTGAGATCACCTACACACTTCACACAGACATCGGATCAGACCCTATACGAGGCGTGTAGGTGACCGATTTGCACTTACGAGTAGATGAGGGTCCACAGCACACATTTAGCACTACATGTGTTGCGCTTCTTAGCGGTCTCCGCGAAGTTACTAGATGGACATAGAAGCGAACGGCCCTGTACACCTAGGAATAGCTGCTCCAGGCCAGGTTCCAAGCACCCTGGTGGGTGAGTTTAAAAGTCTGCATTACTACTGCTTCTGCCAGCAATCCAGCACTGTTCAATCTCACCCCAGCATCATTCAAAGAAGTACTAAATTAATTCTTTAAGAGCTATTGCTTTACTCTTCATCCAACGCATTGTGTGACTGTGTTATAGCCAGTAAGTGCTACTCTGGGTAAAACCCTTTCAGCACTCCCATTTGCAGAAAGCTATTTTCAGGGGTTATAACTCATCTGGAAAATTTTGCTCTGGGCTGAAACTTGGTATAAGTCACAAGGTTTTGCTGAGGAAGAGCCTTTGTTTTATGAGATGTGAAAAGAAGTCAATAGGGTCATTTTTCTATTCGAGAAATAAAACGGAAGGAAAATGTGCTGTATGGGAAAAACATAGGTAGGGGATACTTCTGTCTTGACAGAGGAGTGGATCAAATCTTTTCCAAATCAGATTCTTAGGGTTGTACCAAACACACACACACAAAAAAAAAAAAGTTGTTTTCAGGTGCTTTGGGGAGGCCAAAATAAACTAAAATTCCAGGACCAAGTTCTGTTGACTTGTGAATTCAGTGAGAATTTGTCTCTGCTTACAAATAGGACCAGTATTCATCTATGGGAGGAAGAAGGGGGTAAGAGAGAGGAATAGCTAATTATTTGTTTAGTAAGATATTTTCAAAATCACTTAAGGGGTTTAGGAGCACACATCCTATTGATAGTCAAAGGGGCTTGTGCTCCCAAACCCCTTAAGCACCTTTGAAAATCTCCTCCTACAAAAGCAGATTATGAGAAGTATTCTCCCCTGCCTCCACCCAACAAATATTTCATAAGGAACCTTGGTGCATGAGCTTAACTTCTCTGCACATCCACTATGTTTAGACAATGGATCCAAAGTAGCTATAATGGTCTATTATGTTTTATTGTCATGGTAAGTTTAACATATTATGTATCCTCATTATTATGGCCTATTGTTTCACAGAGGAGCTTCTATATACACACACACACACACACACACACACACATTTCCACACTTTAGACCATAAAGCCTCAGGTCAATGATGCTCATTTAAAAAAAAAAAAAAAATCTGAATACAGGCAAACAGGCTAGATGGAAAAGACTCCAAAGTCTCTGTTGATTGGCTCAGAAGCAGATACTTTAAGTTGTCACTAAACATACATTTGCATGAAATGTCCCATACTACAGAGTGTCAAATTAGGTTCACTTCCACTAAAATGTTTTTTTCCTGGGATAATTCCATTGCTGGAACAAGGCATTGTGGATAAAAAAAAAATATTAAAAGGAAAAAAAAAAAAAAAACCCTCACGCACGCACACTAAGTAAATTGCAATTAAATAAATCAAAAGAGAGTTAAGGCTCAAAACTATTTCACAATGTTATGCCCATGGCAGGTGTCTCAGTGTCAGATAATCTCAGCCCGATTCCTACATTCATATACGTTCGAGAGAACCCTCGTCACCCAGAGAACCCCACTGATAAAGAATTCTTGCATATGAGGTTGCAGGATTGGGGGGGGCCCATATGTGCCAGATATAACAGGGAATCTATGACGATAATCTTGATTTAGGATTTATATCCTTTGTCAGTTTTTGCTAACAAACTTCATGCTTAATATTGTGGGCGGTTTCATTTAGTCTATATAATATTAATATATAGTTATAATTAGATAAAAACACCCAGTAAGTTATTTATACAGGAAGACTCCATTTTCACAGAGTGCATCTCTTCACCTATAGACATTTCTGAATAATGGTTCAATAATAGCCTTCACAAATAAAAACGAAGGACCAAATTCTCTGCAGACTTAACTCCATCAGCTAGTTTTATCTGCAGATAATTTAGCCCTATCTTTCAAGGTAACAATATCAGCAAGATATTGCAAAGAATTCTGTTCTTGCCACAGTTACACATCCGAGGGTCAGAAAAAAGAGGCAAAACACATAATCCATGTTTGAGAACTCCTCGGATTCTTCACCTGGAGAGCGTAAATCACTGTTAACTTGCCCTCAGCGTATATGTGGTTTGTGAATTTGCTTGCAAGATTGTTTACCAAAAAAACCCAAAAAACAAAAAACCCACAGCAGTAAGGCTGAGACTGTGCTGTGATCTACAATATGGCAAATCTGATGAGTGAGAACTCAGAGGTGTCAACTCAACCTGAATAGCAAGTGAATTATTCATTTTAGATCCAAATCTACCTCAGGCACTATGTGACCCTGGTGTTATCTCACTGTTTATTACTGTAAATTATTGGCACAGCCATGAAACTCAGCGTCTAGGAATCCCTTAATAAGTAAATCCCCATTGCTTCAAGACTTCCCTCCTAATTTTTTGGTGTTGCATCCCTCACTGCAAGCATTTGTCACACATTTCTGAAGGTCAGGATCACACCTTTGGTCTCTTGACAGGTTGAGAGCAATGGTAATGTGATACTGCGTAACAGAACTGGAACAGTGAACTGCACTCTCTCTCGGCAGTCCCACTAGCTGTTACTGTGCATGTCTCTAGAGAAGTAAACTTTACAGCAAGAATTTTTTTTGAGAGAGAGCTGAGCTAGTATAAAGGGTGATCTCGAAAACTAGTTCTTCTCAACGACTCTTGCCATTCAAGCTGTGCAGCACGTTGGTCTTCTCCTTTATGTCCAATCCATATACTTTCATCACAATGCTGCCTCTGTGCATACTTCAGCACCGACCCTGGTGGGGTATCCATTTCTCTAGCTGTGTGTGGAGGGCAGGGACCCTTGAGGTTTTACCACAGGAGCAACCACGGAGGGATGGGATTGGCAGTGAACCTGTCCCCTCTGTTTCCTTCCACCCGGTGCTATATCCTCCCCACCCATAACTGGTGGCCCAATGGGGGTGGGGAGAGGAGAATGCGATCTACCCGGTCTCTGAAGAAGTCCCTAGCACAGCCGATAGGGAGAGAAAGAAGTCCCAACTGCTAAATGGCTACCGTGCAGGGGGCAGCACAGAGCTACCCCTCTCCCACACAATGTAGCAATGCTGAGATGAAGAGACAGAAGAAGTATCGGATGTTTCAGGGGAGGAAGGGACCCTGCCAGGGTGTGTGATTTTGTATTGAAGGGATGCGCGTGCGTTTTGTGTTGCAGAAACAAGAATGTGCGAGAAGGGGGGCTTGTGGGGAGGCTTGAATGCATCTAGATTTTGGGAGGAGTCAAGGATTGTGGAGAGTCGTTTGCCGAGGAAGGCAGGGGAGTGGGTACCTGTGATGTTCTTCATGTAGGGGATGCAAGAGTGTGTATGCACAGGTTGTGTGATAGAGGGTGGAGAGGCAAGTCAGGTGAGATAGTAGCTTTTATTGGGCCAACTTCAATTAGTGAAAGAGACAAGCTTTTAGCCTACTTCAGGTCACAAGGTGGAAGGGGAAGAGTCCATAAAGAGAGTGGGAATGAAGAAGACAGGAGAAAGCAGCGAGGGGCTGAGAAAGTGGTCATTCTGGAAAGAGAACACAGGGAAAGAAAGAGGAAGGGAATAGAAGCAAAGAGAATACACTTTATATTACCATATATAACAACACAGGGTAATACGGGGTGAATTAGATGGAATACAACATAACCAAGAGACACAGGAGAGGGGAAAGATAACAGTGAATGAAGTGAAACGGAAAGAACAGATAGATGCAAGGGAGACAAAGTTCAGAAAAGTTTTAGTAGACGAGACAGTTTAGATGTCAAAGGGTTACAATAAATAATATATGTGAAGGTGCACACACTAGCATATATGTTATGCTAATATTAATAGGAACAATAATTCACTGCCAGCATGGAAATAAAGCCGTACTGTCAACCTGCTCCCCCTCCATTTTAAACTGTCCTCTCTTCCTCCCGGAATCATCCTCCAACTTTTTAATAGGTGCTTGCACCTGGACCACACATTCGCTCTGCCCTCTGGAAACAAATCCCTTCACTCCGAGGCAACACCACACACGGGGGCTAGCACCAAACCCTCTGCATCCAAATGTGGATTCCCCTTTTTTGGAGGAATAATCCTCTTCCCCCCCCCCCCCAAATATGAAATTCAACACGCTGCAAGGACGCGGGCCCCGCTCTCAGCTCTGCCCCAGAGGGTTAGCACACAACAGGTTTAAAACAAGGTGAGGCTGCTCCTATCTTCCCCCATCCCCATCCCAGGGCGGTGCATGGCATGTGCGGGTCGGAGCCACGGAACGATCAGCTCTGCGCGTTGCCTTTCCCCCGCCGCCCGAGGGCAGCCCTGGGGGGACGCGCGTGGGAGTGGGCTGGGACGCGCGTGGGAGTGGGCTGGGACGCGCGTGGGAAGGGGCGACGGGTGGGGGGGGGGGAAGATCCGACTTACATCGTCCCACTTGACAAATTTGGTGCCTTTCTTCAGGAGGTCGGAGACGCAGACGGGTTTGAGCTGCAGCGCGTGGACGCCTGGCTGTGCCCCGGCCATGGGCAGCGCATGGAGGCTGCCCGCGGGAGGGCAGCCCCGGGGGGAAGGAAGGAAGGGCGGGCAGGAGCCTGGGCTGCAGCCGGGGCGAGCGGCAGCGGCGGGGAGAAGCCGGGCGAGGCAGTCACCGGCGCGCAGGGGCGGCGAGCAGGCAGCTGGCGCGGCCGCCGGCGGACAGAGCCATGCAGCGGCGGCACATCCTATATACACGCGCGCCCGCCGCGAGCGCGCTGCCCGCCCGCCGCCGCCGCCGCCGCCTCCTTCCCCAGCTGACTCGGCCCCCAACTTTCCTCCGCGCTAGGCTCGGTCCCCCGCCTGCCCGCGGGGCGGCAGCGCCCCCTACCGGCGCGAGGAGGCCGGTGCAGCGGGAGGAGACTGAGTGGCGCGCGCGGGGGAGGGGCTAGTTTTGCAACCCCCAGGCAAGGTTAGGGGTGGGCCAGCTCTGGGGGAGGGGGGGGGTTAGCACAGCTGTGCTTTTCCCCTTCCACCCCCCCCCCTTCCAATAGTCCACAGTATCTCATGGCCCTTTCCCAGCAGGCAGCTGGGGGCAGGGCCCACCTGCAGAACAGGTGACAAAGGCTCTGTCTGCTAAGCATGAAGGAGGAAATCCTGGCCCCACGCGGCAAAACGCCCCTTGGCCTTCAAGCAGAGGCAATATTCCACCCAGGCGTCTTATAGCTAGGGTGACACCCGTCCCTCCTGCCCAGGGACCGGTGACGAGCGTCCCCGGGAGCGCAGGGCATACAGGAGACAGCCCACATGGCAGCCACAATTAGGGTGACCAGATGTCCCGATTATAGGGACAGTCCTGATATTCGGGGCTTTGTCTTATATAGGTGCCTATTGCCCCCCACCCTCTGTCCCGATTTTTCACACTTGCTGTCTGGTCACCCTGGCCCCATGATGGGAAAGATTCAAATGTTGGGGTTGGTTATTTGTTTTTTAAAGCCCAAACCTCACTGCCCCGGGTGGGGGGACCGGAGCCAAAGCCCAAGGGTTTCAGCCCCGGGTGGTGGGGCTTAGGCTTGGGCTTCAGCCCCGGGCCCCAGCAAGTCTAACGCCAGCCCCGGCGAACCCCTTAAAACTGGGTCGTGACCCACTTGGGGTCCCGACCCACAGTTTGAGAACTGCTGCTTTATATCATCAGTAAAACATACGGGGGGGGGGGGAATTATCTCCCTAACTTTCCTACATCTGTCCTTTATTTCCTTGAAACGTAGCTCACCCTACCTATAAAGAACACCATGCTTAGACACGGGTTCTATGTCCCGCTCTGCCATTGGCCGGCTGCATAACTTTGGACAAGTC
>NW_020664483.1:7367357-7392960 GCF_002925995.2 Terrapene triunguis | reverse complement strand
ACTGTAACAGATGGTGTGAAAACTCTGGGTTTGCAAGACCCAGGGGCAAAAGTTGTATCACACTTGCTATTCAGGTACAGTGTGACAGAGAGGGTTGTTAGTGGTTACAAATACCTCTTCAGAGAGAATAAAGGGCAGAGAAAGTTGAGGGTAAGTCTGGAAAATGTTATTGGAGTGCTGTTCAGACAAAGGGGAAAAATCCATTAGTCTGGAAATTGACAAATGAGGTGATGAAAGGGTAAAGACAACCCCTAAAATCATCAACTCCCTTTGGTCTCTAGTTATAATATCATAGCACCGGTCTCTGGTGAGCCACAAAAGTGTATAAGAAAGGGGTTTTCGAAAGTTTTATGCTCTCTGCCTACTGAGAGGTTTTCTTGGAATAAAGACCATTTTAGGTATCCTTTTCTCGATTCATTTAAACACAGAATGTGCACTAACATTCGAGTGACATCCTAAAACAAAGGTTTTTAAGAAAAAGGTTTTTGAAGAACAAAATCAAACATGCTCTAGCACTGACCTTCTGCCTGTTGAAGAGTCACTGCAGAGATAAAGTGTCAGATGACGCAGCACGTAAGAGTTCGGATTTCCCTGTAGAGGTTTCTGGTTGACCCTTAAGATTTAAAGGCAGCTGGTCAAACTTGTTCTAACTTGGCCAATGCAAATTATGCAGAGGGAACAGCCTTTGAGGAAAATAAGTTTGGGGGTTGAGGATTGTTATTACAAATAATTCATTGGGTGTAGGTATATGTTTTTAGAGACGTTTTAAAAATAAAAACAATTTACTCATTTGTCTGTTATTGTTAGTTCCTGGGTTATTAAAACGTATTGGGCTTTCTCCAACTTTATTGACTTCAATGGGATACTTTCCATTGACTTCAATGGGAGTTGAATCTGGCCCTTTGTGATAGTCTATGCAGACAATAATCAGTGTTCCACTACCAATGAACCTGTTTGATCTATTTTTTATTCTTATCAAGCTTGCATGCAAGAACGAATGTCACATTAGTCAGGATGAAAGTCTGCTCACTCACTGCAGTGCTTTAATTTCTGTTGATTTGCCATGATTTAGGAGAGACGATGCCAAATTCGGTTTTCAAATGCACCAGCGTAAAGCCAGAACAGCTCCATTTTATGCTGGGGTAGCTGAGAACAGAATCTGGGTGACAGTTGTCAGGATTGCCTTTTCACCCAAGCATATAGTACATGATTTATGAAGAGTTTGGGTTGGAAAAAACAGATAGGTGAGAGTAGGGGCAGCAGAATGATCATCCATGATGACTTCATCTCTCACATTCCTAGCAAGCTACTGAATTCACCTGTAGGGAAGACACCCATGAAGGAGTTTCATTGTGTGTGGATCTCCATTCAGGGTAATGAATACCCATCTTGGTTATTCCATCTGCTTATTGGCTATACATGTGAGACTTCTGTGTCCCTTTTTCTCAACAAGAGAGAAATAACTTAGTCACCTGAGCTAGTCTTTACTAAATCCAGCATCAGGACAGACACTTCTGATTCACTGTGCTAAAAAGCACCTGTTTCTCCACCTTTCCATCCTCACGCTCCATTTTGGGAATGCTTTAATCTTAAAGTCTAAGAGGTGCACATACAGCATATACCTGGCTACTCACCCGCACATATTTCAACCACAAACTTCTTCAGTTGAGTCACTTATATCACAAACTTCTTCAGTTGAGTCACTTATATATGAGATGTACCTGATAATAGAATTTGGCCTCAGAGAAATAGGCCTTTTATAGCACATATAATAAAGGTAATGAATTTTGCACCCAAATAAGAGCAACAAAGGAAAATATAGCATGTTATTTCAATAACTAATTCTTAAAAGAGATGAGTGAGGAGATGGCATCAAATAAGTATATGAACATTAGTAACGTTAGCATGTGTCTTGCTTCTTTGATACTATGGACCCAAGATGAGATCCTGGATCCATTGAAGTCAATGGGAGTTTTGCCATTGACTTCAGTGGGACCAGGATTTCACCCCCAATCATCAGGTTGTGTCACTCCATTGACATTTACACCAGCTGAGGATCTGGCCCTAAATAGACAATGCATGTTGCAAATAAAATAAAAATGCACAATTAAAGTCAAGCTTTTATAGCCACAAAGTTAAGGTTCTTGGAGAAGGCTGGGGTCAGCAGGAAGGAGGGGTGAGGTGGTCTTATCTCTAGCTGGTTGGAGCAGTTCAGGGAAAATAAGAACCCAAAGTCTCAGGGCATGTCTACACTATAAACTTAAGCTGACCTATGTTACTTGGATGTAGAGCCACTGCAGTATTTACTGCAGTGGTTCATGTCCACACCATCCTTCTTTGGTTGGTAGTGCGCATCCTCACCAGGAACACTTCCACCAACTTAAGAGGGGCAGTGTTTGAGGCTGAGAGCCAGGGCTCTCAGCTCCATGCGCAGCTCCCCACCAGTAGCCCGGCTCCCCTGCGCCCCCTACCTCTCTGCTCCCTGCTCCCCACTGGGAGCACGGCAGCCAACCAGACTCCGGGCATGGAGCTTCCCACCAGATGCAGCCATGCCCCCAGTGGGGAGCGGGGAACCAAGAGTTGGGAGGGCAGTTGGGCTCTTGGCGGGGAGATCTGCACTGGGTGTGTAGTCTCCTGCCCCGTTCCAGGCAGGGAGCAGGGAGCTGAGAAGAGCGGTGCGGCTGCCTCATTCCCGGCAGCAGGCAAGGGAGCTGAGAAGCCCAGGGTGCAGCAGGGCTCCCTGCAAGAAGCAGGGAGCCTTGGCAGAAGCCTGAGCCAGGAGCCTAGGTGCCAGCCTGGCTTGGAGCAGAGACCAGGCAGCATTCTGGCTGGGGAGCTGGCTTTCTTGTCAATTCACTGGCGCCGTGAAATTTACAAGAATGACAGCCAACAGATGTAAGTAACACATTATCTACAGGGACACGGCCTCACCCTAACTATACTGACATAACCCTATACCTCTTGTGGAGGTGGAGTTATTATGTCAGTGTAGTATGGAGCTTTCATCAGCTGGAGCAAGGCTGCAGTGTGTACACTGACATGATCTAGTAACAGAAATCGTCATCTAAAATGCTATGTCCCAAGTTGCATTTGCACCATGACTGAATTGATTGCTTCAGGAGCTCGCTTTTGAACGTCTCAATGTTTGTGCATTCAAAATCTCACCCTTACTGGTGTATTAACATAGTGTACAGATATATTAAATGCACACTGTAGTTTTATATTGTGTGCGCATGTGTATATATATTTAATTTACAGAGAGAATTCAATGTACAGTGTGTGTTAGATTCACATATGCTTATGTATGTAGACAAATACAGATAGGGGAGTCAAATGATTTAAATAACAGATGGCATTGTTCTAAGTAAGATTAAATAAAGCTATAAGAAATATATTGAATGACTCTGCCATAAAGTGATAAGGAAAATATGTGAAAAATAGAGTTCCTTTATCCTGATTTCAGAAAAAATAAATGCAAAATATCACCCGGAAATGTTATCCTGGGTGTATCAGAATTTTAAATGATTTATTCTAGTTAAACTCTCTGTAAAGAAACAAGTTATGGCCTTAGTCTTGCTTAAACACACACACACACACACACACCAACCAATGGGTCTATTCACATGCTTGACTCTAAGCATGCACATAAGTGTTTGCAGATCAAAGGTGAAAGACAAATTCAGTTAAAGAAATAAAAATAAAAAAAATGCATCATCTTAATTACATTGTGAATTGGGGCAAAGTATGTTTTCCTTACTAATACTAATTCCTTACTAAGACTCACTGGCTTCAGTAGGACAACTTGCAAGATTTGGCCCTAAGTCTCCTAATAAAAACAAAGTAATGCCAAGAAAATCGTCTAGTAATTTCATGAGTAGGATCCACATCTTACCAATGTTTATTGCAATGTGTAGTGAAACCCTCTCACAGATGACTGTCTTGTGAAAAATAAACCTAGTAAAGGTAAAAATCCCCATGAGATCTTTTTTCAGTCAATCCCTCTGACTAAAATAATTCACACCTGTTAAATGAATAATCTTATGCACCCAAGAACAGTGCATGGTGGAATATATTTATGTTTAATTTGATCAACTCACTAGATGTCATATGTAAATAAGATCTGATGGCTGAGGTCTGATATAGGCTTTATCTTTGTAGGAGTGAGCAGACAGAGTGGCTGTGCCATTTAAGTTATCAGGTGACTCAAGAGTGAATATAAAATTCTGGCACACAAAACAACACCATAGCAACAAAGACAGCCTGGCAACAGCAGCAGCTGCACAAAGGAAAAATTAGAAGGAGGGAAGGAAAGGGAAAAATAAAAGAGCAATCTGCCACAAACATCTATTCCCTGTCAATAGAATTAAAAAAAAAAAACACGTTTTCTTCATAACGTGTCATAAAAGATCTTTAAAAATCCTGGGAGAATATAGACTATTAGAAAGCTTAATGCATACTGGCTGAGATTATCAGTGACTTCATCAGCACCTTCATGTATATGAAGTGACCCAATATCTCACTTCTGCACTGAGCCCACCATTCATTCTGGATTGGCTAGCCTGATGCACAGCTGGCACATGTGTATTTCCACAGCTGCTAATTTCTTCTGAGCAGGACGCAGGATTAGGTAGATCTATTCCCCCAGTGATCTTGAGAGCAAACATTGCCTATCGGAGCTCTGCAGCCAATGTCTTTGGAGCTCCGTGGTTCTATATATCCTAGAGATTAATTCATTCCACTGGGAAATCGTATAGCGCTATGCTCACAGTATCCTTTTCTGTGTCGCCTATATGGGATCAGCAGCTGAACTGGAACAGCTAGATAATTGCATTTACTCAGAAAAAATAAAGCACCTTAAGACTCTATTAAGCACAAAAAACTCCATTAATGCAATGTTACGACTGCCCAGGTAAAAACAGAACAAGTCGAAAGAGTCAAAAGGTAGGGTGGGGGAGGAATAGCTCAGTGGTTTGAGCATTGGCCTACTAAACCCAGGATTGTAAATTCAATCCTTGAGGGGGCTATTTGGGACAAAAAATCTGTCAGGGACAGTACTTGGTCCTGCTGTGAAGGCAGGGGATTGGACTTCATGACCTTTCAAGGTCCCTTCCAGTTCTATGAGATAGGTATATCTCCATATTAAGGGTTCCCAGTGATGTCACTTCACCCTTGTTGCTGTATGTAATACATTCTATTCTTGCTTCTCTGATAAACATGTTTTAATATATTTTTGTTTATCGTTAACTACGCACCATAAGAACTGTACAGAATGTACAATAATGGCTAAATATTCTGTTACAGACCAGATTCTCAGCTGGTGAAAACAGGTACACAACTCCATTGACTTTAATATTGCTGCGCCAATTTACACCAGATGAGTTTCTAGACCTTTAGCATTTGCTTTCCTAGCTTTTTTTCCAAATCATTAACTCTCACTCTATTCCTGTGTGGCAATGCTTTGTGCAGGTGCTGGCAAAGTCATTAATGAGAGCACAGCTCCTGCGAGAAACAAGGAATACTGCAGAAGCACTTTAATTTTCTGACATTAGAGCAGAATTTTCATAACCAGCACTTGCCAAGGGAAATCCCAGGTTGAGATTTTTTGCTCTTTTGAAATTGCCTCTGCCACTGTCTTGGTTTTATTTTATTCATTCCAATCTACTTATCTAGCCACTGGTTACTGAGGAACTCTGAGGAATCCAGCTAATGCCCCAGCTGCTTCGAACCTCTTTCTCAGAGAAATTAGAGACAGGTCTTCTCATCCACTCTCCAACTTTCTGTGGGGGTTCCACAGGGCTCTGTGCTTGGTCCTGTTCTCTTCTCCCTCTACACTTTATCTCTGGGCAATCTCATCGGCAGACACAAATTCAACTACCATCTCTGTATGCTGAGGCCTTGGAGGTCTACCTCTATGCTCCAGACTGGTCTCCTTCTGTCCAAACTAAAATCTCAGCCTGTCTCGGATATCTCCTTGTGGATGTCTAGCTGTTAGCTCAAGCTCAACAGAGCTGTTAGTTTTCCCTCCCCAAGTCGACCCTGCTACTCCTTTCTTGATCATTGTGGACAACACTACATTCCTGCATGTCACTCAGGCCCACAAGGTGTCATCTTCAACCTGACCTCTCTCTAGGTCTTCATGTCCAGACTACGTCTAAGTATTGCTGATTCTTTCTGCATAACATCTCTAAGATAATTTAAACTCTCGTCCAAGCCCTCATCATCTTGAATCTCATCTTCTGCAACATCCTTCTCTCTGGCCTTGACACATGTAATCTTGCTGCTGCAAAGATCATCTTCCCAACTCATCACTTTGACCATAATACCTTCTCTTTGAATCCTCCACTGGCTCCCCCTTCTCTATCCCATCAAATACAAGCTTTTGGTCCTTATTTTCATGGCCCTTCACAGTCAATTCCCACTCTACCTAACATCCCTCATTTACTATCAATGCTTGCCTCTGATCGGCCCATGATACCAATTTCCACTCCCCATGGGCAGTGCGTGACTCCTCCATTTGGGGAGATTGGGCGCGCCCAGACCATGGCCCTGCCTCAAGGCCTGGCCCTACTCGAGCTCCTCCCTCCAAAGCCCCACCCACACTCCACCCCCAGCCCCACTCGGCCCCCTCCCCTGAGACTCCCTACCTGTCCACCAAACACGCCTCTTCACTCCCTCCCTCAAGGCCCCGCCATAGCTCACACATCCTCCCTCCCTCCCCCAAGGCCCCCCCTGCTTGCCGCACACGCCTCTTTGCCCCTCCTCTGAAGCCCCCCCACCAGCCTGTCAGCCGCTCACCCCTCGCTTGCACATGCCTCTTCACCCTCTCCCCCAGGTCCCTATGTGGCCTGTCAAAGTTAGACTCAGGACTCACAGTTTGTCAGACCACTCTGTTTTATTAGCACAGCGCTCTGCTAATAACACCCAGATAATGCGAGCACCCTCCAAGACCCACACTACCTTATTTTATACAGATAAAAAGGGCGCGAACTTAGCAAGAGGACAAAGAAAGCAGAACTGACAAGTTTACCCGAGGCTAGACATACATATTCAATTTTCTTACTAACTTTTACAGATCTCCGGCTGATGTTCCACCATTAGCTTAAGAGGACTCATTGTTTATGCCTTAATGTTCCTTTTCCTGACACCTGTATTTCAGCATTCCTTATTTCTGCTTAAAGGTACATACAGCATTTCTTTAATCCATTCTATTTTTACAATATAATGCATTCTACTTTCACAGGGCGGAGCAGGGATGGGAAGAGGTGGAGCGAGGGTGAGGCCTTGGAGGGAAGAGGATGAGCAGGAGTGGGGTCTCAGGGTGAAGGGGCCATGGCCTGGGCACCCTTTTGACGGCAACGCATTCCAAAGGCAGCAAGCTGGCTGTTTGGGGAGGCGTAGACTCCCCTGGCTGCTTATACCCGCCACTCATGCCACTCCCACTTGTTAAGTTTTTGAAGAAAATCCTTTGTACTTTCTCCATCATGCTTGGGAGGAACAAACTTCCCATAAATACCTGTAAAGCTACATCATTAGCCACCTTCAAATCCCTCCTCAAAACTGTTTTGCCATGATGCCTATGTAACGCCGACAGGCCCCGGTTGTCGGCAGGCAGGATCAAACCAGGGACCTCTGGAGCTTAGTGGACGAGCTAAACATCAACTGGCTGTTAGCTAAGGCTGTAGAGCAGACTCATTTTATCTCTCTCTCTAAGTGGTCTCAGTATCACTAGATGGGACAGAACACCACACCCAGGAGGTGTGTGGGTTACACCCTACAAAAACTTGACAATGGCTCATCTGCTGCTGTGCCAAGACCACTGCCTATCATTCAGGCTAATATTGTCTTGTTGTTTCCCATCTGTCTGTATCCATCTGTTGTCTCTTGCCTTGTACTTATGTTGTAAGCCATTTGGGGGCAGAGACCATCTTTTTGTTCTGTGTTTGTACAGCACCTAGCACAATGGGATCCTGGTCTATGACAGGGGCTTTTAGGCACTATGGTAATACAGATAATAAAAATAACAAATAAAAGGGCAATAACTGGTAAGACTGTCGGTGTCAAGAGAGTTGGTCTCTTAAGAACAGACCTAATAATAATTTATTTAGAGGTGTCTCTAACCCTGCCCCCCACTCCAAGATCTACTGATAATCTCCACCAATAATGGACCCAGTGTGTCCCAGCATGCTTTCGTCAGCTTGCAGAGGAGTGGCCCACAGCCCAGAGATCCCTAAGCACCATAATTCATCAAGGACAAATGGCTAAAACTCAGCCAAAGATGACTTCACCCCTACCCCTTTGTAATATGGTTCTGCCTCCACTGAAGGGACCGGCCCAGTCTGAATCTAGGTGATCATATTTGTCACATAGATAGGAAACATCACAGCAAGTAATTCCAAATTCCTTGCTTTATGAGTCATCTGTTGCAGGTTGTCTGTGTGCCAATGACCTGCGAGAACAATACAAAATGGAGGTTGGGGGCATTTGAAAGACACTGTATCAACTGTATTTAACTAAAGAAAGTGATAATTTCTAATCTGACTATTAGGTTTAATCAGTTGCATTGTATTCTCCTCAGAGCAGTCTCCGGAACAAAAACAGTTCCACTTATCTGGGACGGAGGATCAATACAATAGGTCCTGATGAGAGCAATGAGATGTTAACTTTGAACGAAAGGAGGTAATGGTCAGACCATGACAAGGTTATAAGTCCGTTGGCATTGTATTTTAATAACAAAGAGCAGCTTTTCCTCTTTTGTTCCATGGTGTGCTGATTAAGAGCTGAACTTGGAGGCTGGCCTGCATAGCCTCAGGAGATGTATAAGGTCAGAACAATTGAGAAGGCTGTGCATCTGGTGTGGAGAGGGGATTGGTTAGGGGCATCTCAGCGCCCTGGCTGATGCTTCTTTGGTGGAGCGGTCAGCTAGATGACTGTTTTCTGAGACCTTACCCCACTGGTGGGAGGGGCCATCAGGAAGGCAGTATGCATGCTCAGTGGGTGCCTTGGTATTATTCCCACAAGCCTGACTGCCATGTATGTGTCAGGTCCGGGACTCTACCAGTGGGAAGGAGAATGGGGAGCAGCATAATCCGCACGTAACCACTTCAGAGGCGGTTCCTTCCTTCTCAGTATGTGTGGTAATTCCATGGCTGCAGAGGCCAAGTGGACCAAACAGCTCCTGCAAGCTTTGTCCTGTGGAAGCTCATGAGTTCAGTCTCGAGCACCAAGTTTTGTGCAGTTTTACAAGCACCCACACATCACAGCACACAAGGCAGGGTGGCCTAGTGGTTAGGGTATTAGATTAGGACTCTGGAGGTTCTATTCCCAGCTTTGCCACTGACCTGTCATGTGAATGTGTTCAAATGGCTTCATCTCTCTGTGCCTCTCTTCTCCCACGTCCTTTGGACTGGCTTGTCTATTTAGATTATAAGATCTTCAGAGCAGGGACTGTCTCTGTTTGTACAGTGCCTGGCACAATGGGGTCCCGATCTTGCTTTGGGTATTACTATCATAATACAAATAAGTAATAAGGAATTGTTGGCTTAAATAGCCAGAAACAAAAGAGAACATTTAAGATATTGAAAGATGTACATCATCTCAATTTAATTTCACAAAAATAGTTTGGGGTTTCTTTTAGATCATTCCATACTACAGGCAAATTTGGGTTGTTGTTTTCCAAACTTTTTGAAAGTTCCCAGATGTTTGTGTGTTTTGATACCTCTCTCAAGCGAATACAAATAGATTATGTTTATGCCTTATCATGGAGCTAAACATCTGATTTTAAAATTTAAAGTCTTGTTTATAATCCCCTAATGTTTCTTCTCTCCTCCCTTTTCAGAAGTATTTACTTCCACTTCCCCAAAGCATTTTGAAATCATCACAGGCTTCCCATGTCCATTCTGGCTATCTTACAAAACACAGTTGTAAAGACTGGAATTCCATGACCAAAAAAATGAGTCACAAAACAACAGAACACCATTTACGTAGTTGAAACAGAAGAGATATTCCAAGATTTGATTAATTGTGTTTCTAATGACGTAAACCCTGAACCACAATATCTTACAGTGATCCTTCTTGTTTTTTAACTCATTCTCCTACAAGCCAGTGACATGTTTCAAAGAGCTTTCTTTACATTTTAAAATCAGTTCTTAACATTCTTTAGCATCTATAGAGTAGCAATGCTGTATCTGACCACTTATACCCAGGTATATGGAGTAGACAATCAATTAATCTCTTTCCCCCCTTGCTAGATACAACATATTCACAACTGCCAAACTGAGACCAACTAGTATTTTCGCCCTTGATCTAAAGACTGCAGCTTAGCTAAGTAACCTAAGGGCTATTCTGTTTTATCCAAATTCTTAAGCTGATGAACCACTAAGAGCTGTGACAAGGTTTTGTGAGTTAGAAATCATTCTGTTGGACACATAGAGGCATCTATTAATCAGGGCCTAGCCGTAATGGACTCTGTGACCTAGAAGTGAGCTAAGAACTATGAAGCCAGAGATCTGGGTCTGAAGAATGTGCCCTGAACCCGGGAGATTCGGAGCCCTGCTGAGGTGAAGCACTGAATTCTCAGGGATGTAATCTGCTCTGTGGGGACACCTGCTGGGCAATCAGAAGCAACGTTCCCTGAATTCCCACCCGGGAGACAGTATTAGTGACACAAGTCATGTGTAGAGGAAGGGAGGAGGTTAAATGAGAAAGGGGAAAAAAACCCTTTATGAAGGAGCCAGCAGCTTGCAATTTGGTATTTATGATCTAACCACGACTGGCAGTAGGGGTGGGGAGGGGAAGGAATGAGCAGCCACTGTGTATCTGTTGTATAAGAGTTAGACAGCACTGCGGGATCACTCGAACAATGCAGAACACTCCCCTTATTCCCATTTTCCCCTCACGCTCCCCATTAGCAATCCAATCCCCCTTCTTGTCCAGAGAGTGAGAGCCAAAACAAAGCATTATGTCACACTGAAAGTGATTACCAAGGGCCCGATCCAGCTCCTGTTGCAGGCATTCCATCAGCTTCAGTGGGAGCTGGAATGGGCTCTAGGAAAGCAAACAATATAAGTGATCTTGTAATGATCGTATGAGATTATGCAACAGTTTCGATGAAACATCCAAAGATTAATTTAGGATTCAATGTTCGTTTTCCCAGTAATCTTGTAAATATTTAAAGATCGTGACACATAATTTGGAATAAAGAGCCGTTACCATAAAGGAACCTCAGCTTCTCATCAGCAAGCAGAAATAAAACTTAGAGCTAAACAGAACTCCAGTGAACTACACAGAATATAATAAGGAATATATCTTGCTTTCTCTAACCAGGGTGAGATTTGCAGTAGTCATTTGGAATAGCTGGCATATGCATTGATTTTATCTGAATGTAACCGATGGTCATCCAGAAAGGACCCATAATACACATGAGCATTACTATGCCTGCCAGCAACAAGCCCAGCATTATTTCATAGATCATTACTGATCCGACTGAATGCTTCCAGCATTAATCTGAATGGGTATGCAAATTAAAGACAGTATATTTTGATGTTTCTTCATTTAGTTGGGGATTGGTTGGGGATTGGTCCTGCTTTGAGCAGGGGGTTGGACTAGATGACCTCCTGAGGTTCCTTCCAACCTTGATATTCTATGATTCATCAGAAAAACCAAGAACAATCAACATCTTTCATTTGTTTGACGGTGCCCAGAATGTGCTAGGTGAGGGGTCGGCAACCTTTCAGAAATGGTGTGCCAAGTTTTCATTTATTCGCAGTAATTTAAGGTTTCGTGTGCCAGTCATACATTTTACCTTTACAGGGGAACAGCAAATGGATCCCCAGTCTGGCAGCAGGCTGAGCTGACCGGCGGCTGGGACCCCATGCCGGCAGTGGGCTGAGCGGCTCAGCCCGCTGCCGGTCTGGGGTTCCGGCCACCGGCCCCGCTCAGCCCGCTGCCAGCCCGGGGTTCCATCCATCCAGGCCGGCAGTGGGCTGAGCAGGGCCAGCGGCGGGGACCCCAGGCTGGCAGCAGCATGCCACAGTAAATCAACTCGTGTGCCACCTTTGGCATGTGTGCCATAGGTTGCCGACCCCTGTGTTAGGTTATTGTTTATTCATAATACAGTAGTGCCAAGAGGACCCAACAGCTAGGTGCCGTACCTACACATAGTAAGAAACAGTCCCTGTCCAAACAGTCTAAATAGGCAAGCTGGACACAGGAAGAAAGTAAGCAAGCGTTATCACCCCCATTTTAGGGAGTTGATGGAGAAATGAGGCACAAAGAGATTAAGAGAGAACTGGGAATTAAGCCCAGAGGGCCAGAATCCCAGTGGAAGGTTTTACTCACCAAAAACCAAACCACCTCTCATTTTCTCTCTTCCCAGGTGCCTCACAATACATATATTTGCTCAGTGGTTTGAGCATTGGCCTGCTAAACCCAACGTTGTGAGTTCAATCTTGGAGGGGGCCACTTAGGGATCTGGGGCAAAATCAGTACTTGGTCCTGCTAGTAAAGGCAGGGGGCTGGACTCAATGACCTTTCAGGGTCCCTTCCAGTTCTATGAGATAGGTATATCTCCATTTATTATATAAGGAAACATAGATGTTCTAACCAGGATGCAGCATTAGGGGTTAACAAACCAGTAGGGAAAGGAGTGGGAGAAAGGACATGGGCCACATTAATAAGAATACACAGTTCCTCAGTAATGGCTAGCCCATACCATGCTGGAGTAAGAAGTGGGACCAGATCCTCAGGTGGTGTTAGTCAGCACACCTCCACTGAAGTCAAAGCTATGTCGATTTACACCAGCTGAGGATCTGGCCCATTTAAAAAAAAAGTATACATAAAATAATCATCAAGAACATATTCTCAGTGTGGGCTAACTTCTCAGAGATAACAGAGCAGAAGGGTAGGTCTATACTTACCTCCGGGTCTGGCGGTAAGCAATCGATCTTCTGGGATCGATTTATCGCGTCTTGTCTAGACACGATAAATCGATCCCGGAAGTGCTCGCCGTCGACGCCGGTACTCCTGCTCCGCACGAAGAGTACACAGAGTCGACGGGGGAGCCTGCCTGCCGCGTCTGGACCCGCGGTAAGTTCGAACTAAGGTACTTCGACTTCAGCTACGTTATTAACGTAGCTGAAGTTGCGTATCTTAGTTCGAAGTGGGGGGTTAGTGTGGACCAGGCCGAAGCTGCACACGAGGAGGTATTTAAATGAGGAGAATGGAGCTGCCTTGCAAACCAGCTCAAGAAAGAAGTTCTATGCATGGAAGAAAACCAGGACAGTATGGCAGGAAGGCCATATAAATGCAGCGTCCATGCTGGCATCATTGGCAGAGTGGAGGGTAGGACAACCTAATGAGTTTATCACTGAGAAGGCAAAGACAATGGAGCAGGGACTATCAAAGTGCTTGCAATCCTTGTGCCTGATCCCAGGAGGTACTGGGCACCCATTGATCTCCATGGAGTTTGTAAGTGCTCATCAATTGTCAACTTCAGGTCATAAAAGATCACCCTTCCTCAGCCAGAATCCCAGCATTCCACAGGGAAAATCCAGTGGATCCTAAAGTAATGAGTACGAATCTATCAAAACATAGTGCAGATTCCTGCCCATAAATTTACATGTAGATGGCTAATTTTGATGAAAGATGCGAGCACAGTGCTTCAGTCTGACCACACATATGCAGAGGTAGCTTGTGTATGAGTTAGAGCACGGGACGAGGCATCAGGACTCCTGGTTTCTTTCCCCATCTCTGCCATTCGCAACTTGAGAGAAACTGAAATGGTTTGCACAAGTGCTCCAGTTTCAGTGGGCATCATGATGCTTATTCACCACACTAGGGTGTTGAAAGGCTTACTTACTATCTGCAAAGCACTGTGGGATTGTCAGCTAAAGGGTGCTCGCTCTATTGTAGGAAAACATCAGTAATGATAAACCTCCTGAGGTCTATGATTAAGGTTATGATCTACTGAATCTATTAATCCTATTTGTAGGCATGTATCATTCTTGTATTCGGAGTTATGAATATTGGCTGTGCACTGGCTTGATTTTTAAGTAGCCTTTGTAAAGCATTTGTTCAGCTTCTTGAGAAAGGAATGTGCAAATTAAGTGCCAAATCAAGAAGCACTTACGGGACAATGGATCTTGGAAGGCTCCAATCCACATAAGAAGTCTACATGAGGACATTCAAGGTAGCAGGTAAGCAATGGCTGCTGTCTGTAAAAACTGAGTCATGCATGGACATGTGACTTGCACATGTGACTCCAAAACTCTATTTTGGAGCTGGACTTTGCACAGGAGAGAGGAGGGGGTCTCCATCCACAAAAGAAAGTCTATTTAAGCCTGTGGTAGACCCCTCCATTTGGTCTTCAGCTGGCTAAACAGATATCCTTGGGGGTGGAGAGGCTACCTGAAAGAAACTGGAACAAAGGACAATAACTACAGGGGGGTAAGAATGATTGCTGGACCCAGACTAGAAGGAGACTAGTCTGTAAAAGGAAGCTTACTGGAATTCCTCTAAGGGTGAGGTTTTTAATCTGTACTCTGTTTCTTACTGTATTAGACTCAGACTTGCGTGTTTTATTTTATTTTGCTTGGTAATTCACTTTGTTCTGTTTGTTAGTACTTGGAATTATTTAAATCCTACTTTCTGTATATAATAAAATCACTTTTTTACTTATTAATTAACCCAGAGTATGTATTAATACCTGGAGGTGGGGGGAGGGGGCAAACAGCTGTGCATATCTCTCTATCAGTGTTACAGAGGGTGAACAATTTATGAGTTTACCCTGTATAAGCTTTATACAGGGTAAAACGGATTTATTTGGGGTTTGGACCCCATTGGGAGTTGGGCATCTGAGTGTTCAAGACAGGAACACTCCTCAAGTTGCTTTCAGCTAAGTCTGCAGCTTTGGGGCACGTGGTTCAGACCCTGAGTCTGTGTTGGAGCAGACGGGAGTGTCTGGCTCAGCAAGACAGGGGGCTGGAGTCCCAAGCTGGCAGGGAAATCAGGGGCAGAAGTAGTCTTGGCACATCAGTTGGCAGTTCCCAAGGGGGTTTCTGTGATCCAATCCATCACAAACATCAGTAATGATAAACCGGTATAATAAAATGTTGGCAATAGAGATGCTGGTGAGCATGGCACTAATTCTGGGCCAGATGGTGGCCTCCTCTCAGAAAACTTGTGTGTGTAGAGGTTTTTGTGGGGGGAGGGGGGGAGAGTAAAAACACTCCACAAAATCTTCCCCCAGATCATTTTGTGGACGGATGGATGGACTGTGTGGATGAAGGGGTGGGGGAGTGGGTGGAGAGTTCAGGACTGTATTCCTCTGACTGCCACATCAATTCCAGAGGACTTGGTCTCCACCTCTGAAGTGCTAACTACACTGAGTCTCCCTTCTTACCAATCCTATATCACAGATTTCAGTATAGAAAGATTACACTTAGCAGCCATAAGCAAGGGCATATAAAATATGGTTGAAGTTAGAATATGTAGCAGCAAATCACATGCAGAAAGGGACCAGATTTTATTGATGAGAGGCAGCAAAACAAAAACATCACAACACTCCTGGCTGGGGTATGAATATCAGGAACAAGGAGGAAGATCTCTAAACAGCCCAAAGATTACCTTGGTATGTAAGCAATTACTAAAAGTCTGGCCAGTTAAGAGAGCAAAAGGACAGACATAGGCTGACATTTATGAAGTTTATAACCATTTATAATGGTTGACATTTATGAAGTACCTCTTATCCAGAAATACCAAAGGGTTCAAAAGTAACATCATTCAAATTGTGGAGAACATGTGTTCCTCTGTGAGCTCTCTTCCTTGCAAGGATGACATCATGGTCTCACCCCTTCCTTTTCTTGCAGAATCCTTTGGGGTGGAGGGCATTGGAGTGGGTGAGGAAAGATGTGTCTGGCACCTATGGATTCCCTTGTCCCAGTCCTGTGGGGGAACCCAGCTCAGGTTGATACAGCCTGGAGTAGCATTCACTTGTTCTGTCCACATCCCCTGTGAGGTGGAATTTTGCAGATACATTTGGGGAGATCCTGGAATAATACAGTTTCTGTAGGATCCTCGTAGTCCATAGGTAGGTGTGAGTCATAAGGTCCTGGCAGCCAAGGAGAGGCAGGGGACATCTGTGTGAATGTCCCTTGGTTCCTACAGATTCCCTGAGGTCCACTTTATTCTCAGGAACTCCTGGATTCTTCAGGGATGGATTGAACTATGCCACTGTAATGGAAAGAGGATCTTTTGAGCTATACTTTTTGTTCCTGCATAGAGGAGAATGGGGCTCTTTATTATACCAGACAATGCTTGCGTCCAGCATAGCTAAGGTTGCAGAAAAATTTCTATTATAAACTTCTGCTCTCCTATATTTGTGACTTTCAGTAACATTGGCATTTTTGAATTAAATTTTTATAAGCTTGTTCTCTGCCTGAAAATGGTTTTCATTTTCCTTTGTTAATATGAAGTTTGAATAAAATCTAAGCATTTTTGAGCTACAGGAAAGGGAATCTGCTTTTGCCACTTTAAAAAGAAAAAATATTGACCACAGATTTAGACCGAATTATAGCAAAACCAGGTAAAGTCTGAAACTTGGAATGTGACATATATGCTGCTAATTGAGGACTGGTCCCTTTGCTTAATTGGATGGAGACTGAAAAACAATCAGTAGAAAAATCACTTCCATGGAGCTGGTTGGGAAATTATTTTCTCTCCTGATGAATATTTTCAATTAATTTTTCCCCTTTCATTTTCCTCAAAAAATATTTTAAAAAAATATTTTGGAGTTGACAGAAAAAACAATATTTGGTTTTCAGCTGCTGAAATCTGACTATTTGAGGGAGGAGGGTTGACAAATATCAAACATTTTTCAATAAAATTTTTTTGTGAAAATTCCATTTTGTAAAAGAAAAATTGAAAACATTTTTGACCACCTTGACTTTTTAAACACAATCAATGTGCATTTGCTAAGATTTTGTTTTAAAGTGACCAAACCCCCACCCCTTTGCTTAATCACTGTATGATTTCCCAAAGAAGGGGGTTGCTGCTGGGCCTGTTTGTATGAGGAAACCTTTACGCAGAGCCGTTTAAAAAGCTTGCCTTAATGGCACTGAAGGAGAAAACTGCAGTTTTTGTTCTCTCTGATATTCTGCAACTTCCTGTCTATTCATCCAAAAATGAGCATCTCTTTTCCTAAACATCTGTGCAACTGTGCCGTTTTACAGAAAACCATCTCCAATCAACCAAACAGTGGTACCAATGGGGGAACTTACCTCTCCCTCATGCCAAACTCCGAGCACATAAATGCTGAAGTTAAGCACAGGCATCTTTTTTTAATCTCCATTGGGTACCCAGCGGTTGTGCAACATGGCTGAGTCAACTCTGTTGCTGGAATGGAAACTGAATTTTTCCATTTCCCCACTTTCTGTGATTTCAGCTGTGCAACTGTAACCCACAGGCAAGTGCATGTGTGTTATAGGTCCCCCTCTGTGCCAACCCACAGAGGATTGGAGTTTTACAGCCCGTACCTATAGAGTCTGGGTGTGACGGGTTGCCTCCATTAGGATGCCACCTGATGTGCTGAGATACCACTGAACCCGCCTGTTCTGCCAGCCTGGGCACCCTTTTTTACTTGTCTTGCTGAGCCAGGCTATTAAACCGTCTCCAGCACACACACAGGCAGGGCCACACCTCGCTGCAAAACGACACAGACACTGAGATCAGCTCTGGGAAGACTCAGTTTAAGGGACTTGCCCCAGCACTCAGGTGCCCACCTCCCTTGGAGTGCAGACCCAAAGGTATATTATGAAATCCAGCTCCTCCCTCAATGTGGAGGAAGATATGCACAGCCTCTTATCCATTATAATATAACCCCCATTATTAATTGTACAAACGGGGTTATATTATAAACAAGAAATAAGTTTATTACCTACAAAAGGCGAATTTTAAGTGGTTAAAGAGATAGCAAACAGAACAAAGCAGATTATTAAGCAAATAAAACAAAACACCCAAACTAAGCTTGTTTCACTAAAGAACTTGGTTACAAATAGAAATTTCTCACCCTAGATATTGTTGCAGGCAGATTACAGACAGTCTTGAAAGGCAGCTGCACTGGTCTCAAGCTTGAGACCTCAGGTATTATTATTCACAAGCTAGATACCCTTCCAGCTTGGGCTCAACCCTTCTCCCCCCGGTTCAGTTCTTGCTTGCAGGTGTTTCCCAGTGTCTCTTTGGGTGGGGAGGCAGAGGAGAACCACACTGATGTCACTCCCCTGCCTTATATAGCTCTTGTGTAAGGTGGGAACCCTTTGTCTTCCAGTGCAAAAACACTGGCATTCCAAATTGGGAATGAGGGGTATCCAGTACCAGGTGACTCAGACCCATGTCTATGCACGGCTGTAGCAACCATTGCTTGTAGCCTGTCTCCAGCGTCCACAGGAAGACTACGCTCTTTTACAGTCTATTGTCTTTGCTAATGGGCCATTAGCACTGTCTGGCTTTCTCATTGTTGTACCTGAAGGACTAGTTGGAGGTGACACCCAAAGTAACCCATTTGAAATACAGATACATGGTCAATATTTCTAACTTCAGATACAGAACTGATACAGGCATACAAATTGGATAATCACATTCAGTAAAACAGAACCTTTCCAATGATATCTTACATGAGCTATCTTGCATAAAGTACATCTCACTTACGTCAAATCCATATCTAGCAATGCAATGACTCACCGGTACAGCGCCTCCTGGTGGTCGGTTGGGAATTAGCTCTTGTCCTGCTTCAGAGTGCCTCCTTCTGGCCGGTGGCTTGCCTGCCTTAGGCCCCGTGTCCCTCCCGGACCCCGGTGCCCTTTCCTCAGGGTTCTGCCACCAGCAGTACCCCCACAGTCTGGGTCTCCCCTCCCAGGGGAACCCCCAACCCTCTACGTCCACCTTGCCTCAGTGGCTACTGCCAGTCTTCATCTAGCCCCCTCTCACTGGGGCAGACTTCAGTCTGTAATGGACACTCATCATTGGCAAGAGGGTTGGACCTGCTGCCTTTGCTTATCCCTGGGCTGCCCCTCTGCAGCCCCAGTACCTTTCGTAGGCCTTCAACAAGGCCTGAAGCCTGTGGGTTTACCAGGCTAGAGCTCCCCAGCTCCCTATTGCCCTTCACCTGCACTGTTCCACTCCAGATACCTTGCTCCCAGGCATCTAGCCCTTCCCACTCCAGGGCTAGAGTGAGACTCCTCTGCTCCTGGCCCGCCAGCCCTCTTATCAGAGCCAGCTGGGCCGTGACTGGGCTGACCACACCTGTGGTCAGCCACTCCCTCAGCGGTTTTCACTCCTTTTCGTAGCTGCAGTCCTCTCCAGGGCTGCTTTTAACCCCTATTCTGCTGGAGTGGGGCAGTCGCCCCACTATACCATATCATAAGCATAATTTCATAAAGAATATGGAGTGTAATCTCACACTGTGCTCTTTACCTCAAGCTGTAGCAGTGTGTACCTTTTAGGTCTGGAGGTCTCTAGTTCAATTCTTAGTGTGTTGGCCAGCCAAGATGGCAGTCATCACTGTCTCAATATAGTTCTTTCATCAGATAGACTGAAATCACTTAGCCAACCAATATGTAAAGAGATGTAAGGTGGGGGGGGGGAGTCATTTAACAGATGACAGGAACTTTACACAACCCTATAGGACAGAAGACGAAGAGGAATTAGTCCAGTGGAAGCAGCTAGGAAATTTTAGATAAACAAGATAAAATTGCACCAATTTGCCAGGATGACAGGGCTAGCACTTGTCTTGCAAAAGATGTAGGGATATTAAAGAAGGTACTAACAGTGATTCCCCCAAGTGACAGTGACCCCCTCATAATTTGTCCCCCACACTTTAAAATCCAACAGTTTCACCAAGTACAAAAATCTCTTGGGTCTTCTGTTAAAATTTGTAAGCTACTGTCTGTAGAAACCATTGATTATATCTATCCTGTGAAAGATACTTCGTTACTATGTAAAACTTACAAACAAGTTAATTGACTTTGTTCTTGAAGTAATTAATACAATGTAAACAAACACTATAAGCCGTTAAGTGACTTTCACTTCATTCAACGGCTCCTAGGACAGACCCCCACCCTCTGTGATTAAAGGGCCGGGAGTCTCAAATGAATTAGCACACACCCCAAAAGTGGTGGAGACAGTAAATTAAAATATGGTTAAGATATGGAATGTATGCTGATGAATGCTTGATATACATGAATGGTTAGGGAGGTGCCAGCCTAGAAAGGGAGTATCCATCGGCTGAAGAATGTGTAAAGTGGACCACCAAAACCCCCGGAGGGTAAACTGGGATCCACCCCATCACCTGGAAGGATGAGAAACACAAACTTTGGACAGTGTGGAGCCACCAGGAATGTGCCCAGGAATGTGCCATCTGCTGATTGAGTCAGCAACAGCAGGATGAAACAGCTCCCATAGACCAACATAGGAATTAATTCCTATAAGAATGGACTCTCAAGACTGAGGATTTTGAGTCTCTGGTTCTGCTGCCAACCTCCAGGAGCATCAGGTGCACCTGACACAGACTCGGCTCTATCTTCATGACCAAGATACCTGGCCAGTAACTTGGCATGAGCAACTTCTAGGCTGGTAACTATAACACCTATACAGAACTTAAATGAATGATTGTGTGAATGAATCTCTAAATATATATGTGTGTGTGTGTGTGTGTGTGTGTGTGTGTGTGTGTGTATAAGGAATAAGTAGTGATAGGAATAAGTAGTCAAAACAACGTTGTTTACTTTTATCTTTTGCTTTAGTATTATATTTACAATAATTGTGGCATCTTTGCCTTATCCCTCTTAATAAGATCCTGCTGGTTTTTATTCTATTGGTATAACAAAGAGCCGTAGGATGTTTAAAAATTAAGAGGTCAAGATCAGTCCAGTTTGATATCCCATCCGAAGTACACAAAAGCAGGCATAGCCTTGTGCAGCACTATGGAAGTCTTCAAATCAATATAATGTTTTAGCAAGAGCAAGTGGAACACATAGGTCAAAGATGTTAGATGGGAACATCTTGTACAAGTCAAAATCAATTTGGTGGAGCAAAATTCCTGTATTACAGATACAACACTTGGTGCCTAGGGACTATGGTGATTGGTATTTACAAATGCCTTGTTTATTATTTAATATATATATAAACATAAGCCCTATGTACTGAAGCTTTACAGCAGAAAAGACTCTCTGCTCCCAGCTGTTAGTGCACAGGAACATAGAGGGCTTCAGCTAGCTTCATTTGCATAAGCTTTCTACCCAGAATCCTCCAGTGATATTGTGAGAGCCGCCATAACTATACACAAACTCCAGACTGGTTGGATAGAGGTATGGCACTAAGGAAGGGGAAAAAGGTTCTATCTGAGGGCAAGGGGTCTGCTCATAGCTCCTATATGCTACTGGTTCTTCTCTCCTGCAGATCCTGTGCTCCTGAGAGGACCTCATGGCAAGAGATAATGCAGGCTAAGGACTTTGCTATGGGAGATGATGCCGAGGTGGTAAAGGTGAGGGATCATGTGCCCCCCCCCCCCAGTCTGCCCCTCCATTATCGGCAGGCATGGGTCATCTCTGCACGGTGGATCCTTGACAGGATGCAACATAAAGAGGGCTCTTTGCTGAAGCCACAGAGCTGAATGAATGCTGGTGAGGTCCCTCCTATCCAGCCATTAAATAAAGCTGAAGTAAATACCACTGGGTTAGGTAGTGGAGCCTCAAGACAGGACCAGACAGCACTGCACACAGGACTAGAGGCTAGTCTCCTGGAATGGACCTCAGGATTCTAGGACTACCCTGCTCACTCACACTAAGTTATTGGGCAGAGGGGCGTGGAACTGATATGCAAAAGGCACGTTTTCCGATTTGACGTTCACGCTGGTGGTGGAAGGAACTGAGTTAACAGCCTACTGCCAAAGACACCGTGAGAGAGAGTTTTACTTATCATTCACGTAGATATATGGGTGCTGTGTTTTCCCAAGTTGATGCTGTGTTCCATTTTCCCCTAATAAGTTTTCCTTGTCTCATACACAGACTCAGTGCTTGTGAGTGGGGATGTATTGCCTGTGAGAGGCACCTAGGGAAGGTATTTAGTGAGCCCAGAACTTCTGGGTGGGGGTTCAAGCGACTGGTGTTTATTGGTTGCAAGAGCTATTTAATCCAGCCCCCTTGTTGCTGCTGACAACACGTGGCAAAAGGGTTACACAGAAATGCCTCTATTTCTTTAGACTTCTATTAAACAAAAAACCAAAACACCAACAAGAAGTTAGATCCTGGCTTTAATTTATTCTTTAATGAAGTGTCTAGTCGATCTCAGAGACTTGCTTCTTTCTAGCAACTGTCCACCTCTAATGGTATCATTTCTCTAGCTGAGAAAATGTTATTAAGAAGACACTGCCTACCAGTGTTATAAAAATGAGTTAAAACCTGTTTCAGTGTTAAGTACTTTCTAAGCACAACAACTCAGAAGGAAACCTGTAGACCCCACTGTACATTTTAGAGAAGGTAAATACATACACCACTTCTTTAGAGATAAAAAGTAATGGATGCTTTATATTGACAGACTTCAGTATATGAACATGTTATTTTATATTTGAAGGGGTTTATTTGTTTGCCATCGTAGCAAGTGATACGAGATCAGCTGTGCACGAAAAATGATAGCATTAGGTATCAAAATGGGCTAAACACATTGAAAGCATTATGCCACTGTGGCAGGGATGGTATTGTTGAGATTTAAGAGGTGTTTTCATTCTAAGGCCTTGATTTGGGGCACTTGTAATTTTCTGAACTAAACACCATTTGGATTGAAATTCCACATTCATCTGCCCCCCGTAACAGCCAAGCTTCCTGACATGCCCGTCGAATATGCAGGAAGACACTCTCTTCTTGTTTACCTCTTTGGTGACTTTGTTATACTGCATTATTAAATCTCCGTAGATTCTCTGGGCTAACTAGGTTTGACAGAGGGGCAGAGGGAGGTACTCTGTCTGTGCCATTGCATACAAATGAGTTTCCCTGTAGGCACAAAGGAATTGCTGCCCTGTATTCAGGACCATCCCTCCCTGACATTAGTATCTGTGCTCAATTAGCTCTGCCTCCTGTTAGTCGGACAGCATTGCCTGTGACATGCTTCACCTGCAAACGTTTGTTTCACAGCTAGGGAAATCAACGCTGGGAATAGGTAATGTTTGAAACAGGATGCTTAAATATATTTTCCTACCTGCACAAGCCTTTGCCTAGCCCCTCTTTATCTTAAAAGGCCAGATCTTTTACCCTAGTGTGAAACAAAGGTGCTGTAAAACTGACTTCCCTGGCTACATGGGGGTTGCTCCAATGTAGACAGAATCCCTGGATGATATAGAAGTGACGCAGTGGCTCTCCACCACCTTCTTCTGGCCCCCATTTTGAGAGGCATTTCTGGTTGAATGGAAGCATACAAAGAGTGCCAGCGTGCAAGCCCCTGGAATAAAATACAGACACCGAGATAAGGGCCTGATTCAGCAAGGTACTTACTTCAGCACACGCTTAACTTTAAGCATGGGAGTAGTCTCCCACTGAAGACTACTCCCATGCTTTAAACTAGGCACATGCTTGAGTACCTTGCTCTGTCAGGTCCTTCCTGATCTGCAGCCACTGAAGGAAAGTGAACGATTTGTCTGGATCTTGCAATGCCCTTTGTGATAGGACAACATCTACACAACACAAGCCCTGAACAGTAAAATAGGCCAATTAACCTTACAGGCTGCACTTGGTGGAAAGTCAGGGATGGACGAGGCCTAATCACTGGTGAAGTCCGGCTCAGGGAGTAGCTCGGCTGGGCTTACAAAGAGAGGAAATTGGTGGTAAGAGGGAGGCTCCAGGGAGGAACTTTGCAGTCATTCTCTAGAGTGGAAGGGAACTGGTAAGAGACACGGAGTCCTAGTGGGGACTAAATCCTGGGATCTTGCCTGGGAACACAGACTCTAGCAAGTACCCAGGAAAGGGTGAAGTAGCCACAGGGAACAGTGGTGGTTCCAGTGATAACTTAGGGGTGGGCCAAAAGACTGAGAAAGGAAGGTAGGAAAGAGCCCAGGGAAACAGCAACAGGGTCTGGGCTTTCTTAGATCATAGTTGCTAGACATAGAGTCCCTGGGCTGGAACGCAGAGTAGTTGATGGGCCTGGGGTTCCTCTACCAGCCCCAGGGGAAGTGGCATAGTCTGGGAATGGAATGGAAGACAGCCTGAGACAGATTGTCCACTGGGACTTTGAGACCCTGGAAAGGAAAAACACTACAGTGAGCTGGCCGGAGGGCCGAGCCACAAAGAGTCAGCACCCTGAGTTACAAAGAGGGAGCAATACGGAGTCCTGAGAGAGAGAGAGAGAGAAAGGGTAAGGAACTGAAGGAGGGGGCATCAGACTGGTTGAGCGCTAGTCCCCAGATGTGGCCACGAGGAAGTGACCCAGCAGTAGACACCCTTATTAAAAATGAAACCGACACAACTGGGGCTCTGCTGGGTCAGCTCTTCTACATAAAAGACCACAACAACTTTGTGGTTAGCACTCAGTATAACACGTTTCTTGCTGGCAACAGTATTTTGGTAGTGTTTTAGCTTGCTGTAAATGTTCAATAGAGGACACTATTCTTGCAGCCAGTAAGTGCCAGAGCTGAAGTAATTCCACTCACAGCATCAATTTTTTAAGAGAACTATGTGAAATATTACAAATGCACGGTGCAGGAGAGTATTGATACCGTATTATAAATGCGACTGGCAAAGTACACGTTATCTTTATGGAAGAGAAATTCTTCCTCAAATGTACATTGCTTTTAAAATAAATTCCTTTTCTATTTCAAAAGTAAGGCACCGACCTCTGGTGCCTGGATTTAAATCTAATCCATTCACTGGTCAAAGCCTTTGACTGCCTTATAAAACTAAAATATAGCAGAATTATGGTACAACATATAGAATGTGTTTATTTTATTTGGGCGTTTTGGTGTGATGGAAGAATTATAATCAGTGGGACATGGTAATACCCTGGTACACAATACATAGGAATGACAGAGTAGGTTACAATGGTGGGGGAGTGGCACTAAATGTTAAAAAAAAGTATAACAGTAGGACTCTACTACTGACCACTTGACCAGGTTTCTAACAGTGACTGGGAAATGCTCAGGGAGATGCCAAAAAACAGGAAAACCCTAGGAATAATGGATTACCACTATCCCTGTATTACCTGGATACATAAGAACGGCCATACTTGGTCAGATCAATGGTCCATCTAGCCCACTATCCTGTCTACTGACAGTGGCCAAGAGGGATGAACAGAACAGAGCAATTAGTGAGTGATCCATCCCCTGTCATCCCAGGGTATCTTGGCTAATAGCCATTGATGGACCTAGCCTCCATGAACTTAATTCTGTTTTGAACCGAGTTATACTTTTGGCCTTCACAACATCCCCTGGCAATAAGTTCCACAGGTGGATTGTGAAGAAGTACTTCCTTTTGTTTGTTTTAAACTGGTTGCCTGTAGTGGGGCAGCTGCCCCACTCCCTGAACTTGGACTGCAGCAGGCCAGTGGGCCTGCACAGACAGGGAGCCAATCA